>NC_081347.1:52403650-52419858 GCF_029784015.1 Lycium ferocissimum
ATATTCTTAGCATGTAGCTGCTTATCGATGTATGATTTGGGTACGCATGCTTATTTGTGCCCAAGAGAATACTGCAGTTCATAACTTCACCTCCTACATCTGTTGTCTGCTTCGGTCTACTGAGAATTGCAAACAAGTTCTTCTATGTGCGTGTAATTTATGTTCCTCTGTTTGCTGTTGTTGAGCACAAGCAGTTACTTGCCAGGAAAGATTTCTGTTACAAGATAATTGATGACAGAAGCTTCACGCCGATTGCAGCTTGTGATTCATCTTCTCAGTTGCTTCTACTGATTTTATGGTATTATCTCCTTTATCCCCTGATGTTTGCTCTTTGATCTTTGCTTGTTAGTGGTGCATTGATGCACAATAGTACCTTGTCTTTCTGATTTTGACAGTGCATGCTGATCTGATCGTGTGATTATAGGTATCAAGGTTGAAGATTGAAGCTGAGAAGAAAGTGTTCCTGTTGAGGCTTTAACGTGGTTGCTATCTGCACATATTTTTCTTCTTTTTTCTTTCTTTCTAAATCACTTCATTCTTTCGGTTTGTTTCGGTCTTTTTATTAGTCTGTTACTTACTCTTTTCTGACATTTTTGATATCGGATTCTTGATCTTGGTTATTTCACCGATGAGTATATCTTCATCAAGTCAAGTTAGCTCCAGTCTTCAACATGACATTCCATTATAAATTGCTTTAGGCGTGTACAGGCCAACAGTCATATGGTTTTGAACATTAGCGCGTTTGCATTATTTACGGCTTTAGATGGTGAAAGATGAATACTGTGTTCTCTTGGTTTGCAATTTTCTCTTCTTCCTCCTTTATCACATTATAAAATCACTACACAATCATTTGGAGACGTATACAATATCTATTTCTTACAATTTGATGCGGGTTGTATAGAGCTTTCTAAACTTAGATGTTACAAAGGTTATTTTGCATGACAGAACTGATTTAATGGAACCTTTTTTTTGGTATTTAAATGTAGTTAAATGCCTGAGGACATTATTTTATTGGTATCAAACCAACATCTTAGCCTGTAAACGGTGGAACCTTCAAATTATCCAAGGCCAAGATAACAAAATTGATTGAAAAATGTCTCTTGTTTTCTATGCCAGTGTTTCATTTAAAAAGTCGATCTCACTTGAGTTTACGATAGAGGCGTAGTTGTTGTTTGTTGGCGTTTCATATAGGAATGCAAATTGTAAGATTTTGTCATTTTGTAGTGTGCTCAGTGTAATAATGTAATTTCAATTTCAGCAGAATATACAATCTCTTTTCTGAGTTATCAACTCATTTCAGTTAT
This sequence comes from Lycium ferocissimum, assembly GCF_029784015.1. NCBI lineage: Eukaryota > Viridiplantae > Streptophyta > Magnoliopsida > Solanales > Solanaceae > Lycium > Lycium ferocissimum. The sequence continues at coordinate 52,404,955 of NC_081347.1, forward strand.
AAGCACTTTTAGGGAGTACTTTAGTAACAGATTGTGCAAATATTTTTCATTACTCTTTTGATATGTCAAACAAACTAATTTATAATCAGTTCATAATAGTTGCCCAAAAAAAAACAAAAAAAAAAAAACAACGCCAATTTTCCAGTTTGCTTAAGTTGGAAAACTGTTGTTGGATTGATTTAAGCGGTAGTCCACGTTTAAATTTTGTGTGGATATAGCTTGTATGAGCAGACAATACTTTTTTGCCTTCGCTTCTTCTCTTCATTTAAAAGCTTTGGTCAATGTTGGTTAACAAATGTTTCATGTCAGTGTATCAGTTACTTGTATTGTAAATTGAGGTATGACGCTGTGTGACCCTATAGGAGTACTAATCAAATTTGAAGAACATCACAGCTTTAAATTTCTGCTAATGTTGGGATGCTCCGCAGACTTTTATATCCCAGTCTGACTAAAGAAACTTTTCCAGTAGTTATATATATCCACAACCAAAATATATATATATATATATATATATATATATATATATATATATATATATATATATATATCCTTGAACTAGTTGGTCTATAACTAATGATGCATTCAGGGTGCTACTCAGACATATTTTCTGAGGGGTTTTATTTGCTTGTAGTTGTGAAACATGTCTGTTAGCTTATCCTTCAAATTTGATTTATGACGTGACAGGCTCAATTGCTGCAGTTATTTCGTGTTTTTCTTGTCGGAGTTTGTCATTTCCGATTAAGGTCGGCTTGCTCTTTACGTTTTAGTTTTCTTTAACTTTCAGTCATATCTCAACTTGGCTTTAGCATTTCGGTGACCGTAATGTCTTTAGATTCTCAGAGTTGGTTTGAATTTTGCCTGTGATTCTATATTGGCTGAAATACTATCCAAGCATAGGGCTAGTGTTATGGATAAGCTAATATGTGAATATATATATATATACATACATACATGTACATATACATATGAGGTGTTAGAATTCATTTGAATCTAACCATGACCAGCAGCCAGCAGTTCATGTCAAAATCTTTTGTTTATAAGCTTTTATTTCTTCTACTTCATGTGCTGCAAGAATTGCAAGTGTTAGTCCAATCAATTTCAGAGTTATAGTAATAAATAGGCATAATACATAAATAGGCTCTTAAACTTGAAATTTAAGATGTGTGTCTTTCTTCAACTTTGGGTGTCGTAGTAGGCACCTCAACTTATATAATATTGAACAAGTAAACACAAATGCTGATATAGCATTGATGTGGCACTGACGTGGCCCTCCAATATCTATGTGCCACGTCAGTGCCATGTCAACATTTGTGTTTACTATACAAGTTGAGGTGCCTACTTGGTACGCTCAAAGTTGGAGGATATCGCTGGGTGAGGCAAGCTTTTAAGCTTTATTTTAATGTATTATGCCTAATAAATAATCTTCTTATACCTCTTGTTTCATTCTCATCTCTTGGTAGAAATAAAAGATAACCAAGTTGATAGTTAGATTCTAAATGTAGGCCAGGATCAATTTCAATAAGACGAAAATAATTAAATAGCGATGTCATATTTCTCTTAGGATTAAGATAAATATTAAAGTCAGGGAAAGAATTTTTGCTGGTAGTGACATAGGATCATATTGTCTGCAAAAATTTTGGTGCTATGCAAAGGTATTTATCTTTGTACTCTCATTTAATGTAGTATAGTATAGCAGTGAGTTATTGGTGAGAAGGTCATTCATTTAGTCTGCATAATGTTCCTCGTCTGTGGAGATACCATACAAGGTGCCTAACAGCTGAAGTCGTTCAGCACAACCCGATAACAGGCTATTTGGTCCACATGGTTAGCTGCATTCCGCGAGATTTCTCTTCAACAAACTAAAGATGGTCGGAGCATGAGCATGTATGTAACAAGGGAAATCATTAATCAGCAATCAAAAGGTGTACAGGGAATCAGGATAGTAGCAATACAAAAATTAGCAGCAATGAGTTTATGCATTAATGCATATACCTTCTGAAGAAGAGGACACTATGGAAAGTCAGAGACACATATCAGGAACAGAGGATAGAAACAGATACTGGACAAAACCATATTGAGGCTGCGAGGAACGATGAGATTAATCAGCAGTTGGTACAAGATAAAGGAGATTGTTCATGGTGAGGGCAAAATGGTTGTAGTTGTAGCTGAGGAGGTAACAAAACCAGTACAATTATTGGTTGAACTTCTATATTGCAAGACCAACCTTAAATGTGACAACACCATCTTTTAAACAATTGTTGAGAATTCGTCCGTGAATGAAATCCGGCTTTGCTTCAATATTTGTTAAAAAATAGAAGTTATCTATCACCTTGACTTGGCAAGATTTGAATGTTAGTAATGCTAAATGTAAATCGATAGTTTTAGAATGTAAGTGGAGGCGCAACTTATTACCTACTATTGGAATAAGAAAAAACTCACTCTAGATAGGAGATTGTCTTGATAAAAACTATGCAATACAGACTTAAAAGAATATCCAACTTCCATAATCGTTTCAAGTTTACAATTCCTAATAATACATATATACTACAGAAGATGATCACTTCTACAAATATTCATTGGCACTAGAGTGTTCCTGTCTAATCTGTAGGCATCAATATTTGTAAAACTTACAGAGTTTGTTACAAATTAGAACTTCCCCTTTAATTTGGCTCTACCTTTTGTTTCTGCATGTGTGCGTTTGGTAAATAGAAGTGCTCTATCTCCTTGACCTGGCAAGATCTGAATGTTAGCAATGCTAAATGAAAATTGCTACTTTTAGAATTTAAGTGGAGTCGCAACTTATTCTCCCCTACTATTGGAATAAGAAAACATCATTCTTGATAGAGATTGTCTTTAACTAAATTAGCACTGCTTATCCACTGAGCTTCAAAACTATAAACAACTGGATTTTTAGATTAGTAAAAAAAAAGAACTATGCAATACGGACTTCAAAAAAAACATAATCGATTCAAATAAACATTTCTTAATAATACATCTATATTGCAGAACATCACTTCTAAATTAAAATATCTATTGGCACTAGAGTGTTCCTGTCTATATAGTCTTGTCTATGTCTAATCTGTGGGCAACTCAAAGCGGCAAAGAGGGCAGTAGTGACTTTTCTGTAACCACTTGGTAATACACTCAGCATGAAACATATGAGAGCACGGCAAGCATAGTACATCGGTTTCCCCTCCAATTTTATCTAGACATACCATACACTCATCGTTGCAATTTCTTTCATCGACATCCATCTGTTCTAGCAACTCTACTGACGATTTACTAGCGGGCAACATCCCGTCCGATAATTCTTCCGATGCTAGCAAAATCATATCGTCGCAAATGTGATCAACCACGAATGTTACATCCACAGATACTTCCAAGATTCGGCGACCTTCGCTAGATTCCTTTTCGGTGATTCCAAGCACTTGGCGAATCGTATCTTCAACTATAGCTTGATGAAAATCTTCATATTCGCCACTCAAATTTCCAATCACCTCTGAGACAACACGATACAATCTCTCATGGGACAAAGGGCGGAGAAGGACATGAAACGGATTGGTTGGACATCGCGATTCTCTACGAACGAGTACGTGTTGAAGATCATTGGTTTGCATATACCAAAACTGTTCTTGAATGATCAAGTTGAAGTAAATTTTTAAATAAGAATTTGAATAAGTATTACGGGGATTATTGATCAACGTATCTTCTCCGGCCAGTTTCTCAACGCAGACAAATGAATTCAAGGAGCAGGCATGGCATACAAAGTCTGCAGGCAACATATTGCAAGACTAGATGAGAAATCAACAAGTAGACGTACTATTTTCCTTTTGGAAAGGTAGAGGCTTAATATTTATTTATACTAGTAGCAAATCCACAGCCGACTATTATAACCATATTGGAAACCTAAATTTGATATGAAAAGGATTTGTGAGTGGCAATTTAATTAACGCTCAATTTGATGAGAAAAAGGATTCGTGAGTTGTTTCCGAGATGGAGCGTCACAATTTTTTGGTAACATTTAACGGAAACTTATATGGGAAGTATATGTATATACAGAGATTTAGGACAATACCGTGTTTTTATCTTCTTTTCGCTATATCATTATTGAATATTTTGTAAGTACTTCCGTTGGTCCTTTTCATTTAAAGGGTTTGGATTTTAAATAGAAAACCCAACGAAGGAAAGAAGGAGAATAATTTTATTGATTATTGTGTATCTCACAAAAAGGCTAGGAAAAATAATTGTATCTACACAAGAAGATTGTGTGTGTATGTGTATATCTAAAGAATGAAACTAAATATGTTTTGGCAAAATACCTAAAGATCACCATAAATTTGGCTCATTTTATTCAGGTTACACTTGCTTTTAGGTGTGTGGGGATGAAAAATTGAAATAATAATATATTAATTTCAATTATGTTTTTTTCTTGCTTAAACTTAATGTATGATACAAAATTTACTCCAACTTTACATTTTTAAAAGTTATTCTTTAAATGCAATGACGACTTGTTCCAATTATTTATCTCAATAGTGTATCTTTTTCCAAGCCAATTTGAAAAAGAAGTGTGGCTCGAACTCCATCATTTTAGCCATTTAAAATTTTGTTAAAACTATGAAGTGTGACGGTTCACATTTTCGTGGGCGGGATTATCGCTCGGAAAAACTACTTCGAAATCGTTGGTGCAATTTCAAACTTTGTTTTAAAAGAGTCGCCACCTAATTTTTAGGAAATTAGGAAAACCGGTTTTGAAGAATTTATTCATACATCGTGAAAAATCTTTCTTAATCCAAAGTTCTAGGTAAGGGTCCGATCCCTAGGGAAAGGTGTTAGCACTTAGTATTAAGGATCCGTACTATACGGTTGACCTTCGAATTCCAATGTGTGAGTATTTGCACGAACTGTTTCCTTAGTGTTTATTTCCCGTAAAAATATTGTCATTTTTTGCATATTATTTTTAAAAAAGTATTGAATATATTCCCTTTATATATAGGGTATTTAGATTCGGATTTATAATATCCGGGTACAAATATTTTCTTTTATATATAAGGATAGTAGCTTTTCTATAAAAAGGATAGAAAGTTTATTAATTTTATAATCTGGGCGAATCGATTTTATTCATGCTTGACTCACACATGGAGCGGGTTAATCCGTTTAACACATTTCCAGACATCCTTACCTAAAACTTTTATAACTAGTGTATAAAATTTGAACCGTTTTAGCTTTACCAAAAAGGGGAGATAATTTTAAACATATTGGACGCTATTTTTGAAAATGAAATTGACTTTTATGGCCCAATGACTTGTATTTCTTTTGAAAAAAAATGCTCGTTATTTCTTTTGTTTGAGCAAAGTTTCAGATTTATTTAAGAAATTTTTTTGACTTGAAGTCCATTTGTTTTCTGGCCCAAAACACCTTATTTTAGCTATTTAAAACGTGGGCCTTGGCCAGAATTTCTTAGGATGAATTACATCATAAGTCACGCTTCTAAATTTATGCACGTAATTAGCACAATTTTTAAAATACATAAAAAATAACAACTTTTATTACTCTTTTGCCATATTAAAAATAACGTGTATAGTTAATGATCCCACTAAATTAGGGATTCAATTTTATCCTCTTACTCTTTATTATCATTTCTATCTCTTCTTTAATTGTTACACCCCCATTTTCTTCATTTCTTTCTCTTCTTCAACCAATACACCCCATTGTTCTCCGACTTCAAAAACGCATAGAAGGCATGAAAGGCAGATATTTCAATTTCGAATGTATTTTTAATTTATATTTTGCCTAATTTGATTTACTGCTCTCACTTGGTGCATAATTTTGTTATTTTCAAAACTACTTTTTTCTTTCAAAAGTTTTGTCTCTTATATTTGTAAATGTCAAACTTTTCTAAAATCAAATTCCTATTTGTCAAAGCTTTGATATAAAAGCTGGTATACGTTTTTTGCGTGGGACGCTTGTAGAGTATAGAACTCATTTGATTTATTTGTAATTGATTTTGTCTGAATGTATAATGAGATACAACTGGGTTTGATTTTTTTCCCATATGAGAAGTGATTGGAGTTGCAATAAATAACATATATGATTTATTTAAGATTATATAATATTATTAATTATGCATCATTATATTTAAACTGTGTAATCATCATTTGTTCCTAACTTTGTGCTATTAGCCTATTAACTTTCTTATACACGCTAATGCATATGACTGATCTATCAATAATACTATCAGCATAATAATGTATATAAATAAATATACCATTAATATTATGAGTATAATAATGTATATTACTAATTATACTAATAATAATATGAGTATAATTATAATAATGTATTGGTTGAAGAAGATCGGGTTTGGTATTATTAATTATACTGATAATTATACGGATAATTATGAGTATAATAATATATATTACTATTTATACCAGTAGTGTTACTAGTATAATAATGTCTATTACCGATTATACAAGTACTATTATAAGTATAATATAATAATTATACTGGGAATATTATGAGTATAATAATATATATTAGTACTAATTATATAAATTATGAATATAATATTATATATTAGTACTAGTTATACCAGTAATATTACGAGTATAATAATGTATATTATCAATTATGCTAATAATATTATGAGTATAACACATTTATAATAAAGAAGGATACTACTATGTAATTAAAGAGAGCAGGTTGGCAGAAGAGTGAAAAAAGTTAAATTACCATTACCATTAAAATCATCGTTTTATGTTAGTGGGCACAACCATTCTTTGAAAGAAAGAGAAAAAACTAAATATATGTTGAGCATTAAATCAGGGATCAAGGTTGTCAGGATAATTAATGTAAGGAGATATCTCGCTGGATTTGTGATGGAGAAACGGGGTGGATATTGTTATGAAATACATTCACATGCGGTTAAGAAATGTAAATTAAATAGCTCTGTTAAGAAATCGTAAATATTTTTAAAATTGTGTACAGTTACGTTTTTTTCCCAATTTCTTAGCTATAGATTTATACCAAAAAGAGTTAAGTGGGCTCTCAGCCCCAAAAGTTGACTTATATCATTTGTTTTTTAAAAGACCAAACTGTATGGGCTCTGGCCCGAAAATATTTCTTTGAACATTTGGTTTTCTTTAAAAAAAACTTAGGTGGGCTCTGGCCCAAACTGCCATATCTTTGCCAACTTAAAACCTAGAAAAATGTGTTTGCATAATTGAAAAGGATTTTGTCTAATTTACTGATCCCCTTCAATTTTGAACAACGTATCATACTATTTTGTCTTTAAAAAAAAAAAACCCCTTTAGCCTTGAAAAAAAACCCCTTTAGCCTTGTGGTTATTAAAACCGAACGCAATTTGCTTCCTATTTTAAATTTCAAAATCAGTAAGTATTTTCCATATTTTCAAAAGGATTGTTTTAAGGATTTAGAGTCAGTTTAAACGGCATATGCGCCGTTTGCCTAAGATGCTTAATTCAAAAACATAAACGATTCCAACAATATTTGTGGGTTTTTACAAGTAAACACTTTAAGCGAATAGAGATGGCACAAATAATATAAGGAAGGTAGACTAGGGGTGTACCAAACCCCTAGTAACCATTTTCACCCATGGTTGGGCCTTCGTGTCATTTTCAATCATGACTGGGCCTTCAATATATTAGCTTCCCTTTTCTCTTTTCTTCTTAAACCCAACGAACTTGAAAGAATTTCCCTATTGGGCCTTTGACCCAATAGGGCGGCTGGATCTTGGCCCAAATGGCCATGCAGTGAAGAGGGAAAGAAACCAAGACCTCGGTTAGTTTATATTTCTTGCTCTTATCATATATAGCTATACACACATACATACACAGTGTCCTATTCATTTATAAATCCTATCATATACACAAATATGCACACATACAAGCATAATATCCTATTTATTCACAAGCTCACATAATGTGCATATGTATTTTCATGTCCTCAAACTCAATCTCAAACCTAGATGGTGGGAAGGCAAAGTCATAACCCCCCTTGTTCCTGATGCCATACAAGTTTCAAGAGGTTTCATGAACCTCCGGCATAGCTGGTCACCAGGGGGAAGGTTCAAACTAAGCCCCCCTCCCACCTAAACTGCCGCCCTCAACCAATATAGCCATGAAAGACACAGATCCACATATCCACATATATGGCTTTGAATAAATAGGATAGGTCTAAATATACACACAAATATAGAACAATTATAAATCAACAAGAACAGATAAGAACAAGAAGAGAAGAGATGGATGGTCTCAGCAGGTATATTACTCTTATGAGCCAAGGCCAAGGCACTGAATATGATTTAGGCATGAAATGAAAGTAATCTGTATGGACATAATGTGGCCAAAACTAAACTGAACCAAACAGCCACAACATAAACAATCACATAGAAGTAACACAGTCCCAAGCAGTGTTGAATCAAGTAGAGATGGTGAAGTAAGTAAAGGCATGTAAACATAGGATAAACCAGCTTCAATACATGGTACAATACAACAGAGAAGAACAGCAGATTTGGCATTCACAGAGAACATGTAGAATTATTCATACAAAACCTTGAAATAAGCCTAGATGTCCTATGCACAACCCTGAGTAAAGATTCTTGCCATTTCTTTAGGAATCATATTTTAAGTCTAGGTGAGTCTCACACAGGATGCAGGAAACAAACAGGAGAACAAAGCTGCAATCCTAATAGGCATGATATGGACAAACTCAAATAGGTGAAATCTAAGTCCTCTTATTGAGACAACCACTTATTAGTATGTAGCACACAAGGGAAGCAACTGATCCCTTAATCACTTATGACATCAACAGGAACAAGAGCATAGGTATATCTGGCTATGCCAAGGGAGTATGATAAGGGTCATGGCTTTATTAGCCTTAACAAACACAAGTGAAGTGGTGCATTACCCTCAGCAGAGTTTAGTTAAAGATCAAGACAAAACAAATTGGAATTCACACCAAGATCAACTGTAGGCAATGCCAAAAGACTTTAAGTCCTAATGATTCTATGTAGAATATACAGTTTTGAGTACAACAACTACATCTTCACACAAACCTTAAGCAAATAGAAAAGGCCAAAAGTCCCAAGGATACACAGAAGCTTCAACATTTTAAGTTCAAGTTTGAAATCCCTTTTAGACCTTTTTCCCTGATCCCATTCTATTGCAGAAAGAAACAGGTTGATTTTTAAAAAAAGATGCACATGATTTAGACCTATTCACAAGTAGTGGCCTACTCTTCGTTTTCTTCATTTTTTTCAAACTGGACAAGTATCCCTCACTCACCTAGTATTATTTCTAAGCTCACTTGTTGTTAATATACCCTTAGCTAGTTTTTAATACTACACAAAGGGGAAAGCATACCTATTCAACAGGACTAGGTTCATTCATTATCTTCTAACTGGATTTTAGACTAACAAACTCAAGGATACGTCTCAAAGTTGAAAACATAATATATTATCTAGCGTATCACAAAGAAGGAGTCAAATATATCCTTAAGACACTATACTGCCACCCGAAGTTGATGTAAGCCACTGCTTTCCTTTCTTTTAATGTCTTAATGCTTCTTAGAAAAAAGAGAAAAAACAAACCACCTTTCAAACACAGATGAAATCAAATCAATGCATACAGAACTTCCATATAGATCTTAATCCTGAACCCAGCCTAACCAGTTATTAGGGAGTCTGTTATACCTTATTATATTGTCCACATAAAACATTTCTTGCCTTATTTTCCAGCAACCGGTATTCCTACTTGAAGCCTTTTCCTCTTTCCAATTTTAAGCAATGATTGTAATCTTCAAATTACTATATATTATCTAGCCTAGTCAACCCATCTCTAATAGCTGAGCAGACCAGCAAAGTTCATTTAAATCCAAAAATCAAACATTAAGACCGGGTTTAATAATCTAAGTGAACAGTTATTAATGCACAAGAAGTTCATCTTTAGGATCCATTTAACTCAGCAGAATGGAAAAGAAAACAACAAGTGTGCAAATGTAGGTGTTACACCCCATAGACTTGTGGACATGCCATGACAATCTCTTATTTTGGGAAGAAGATACCATGGGTCAAGTGATACCCGACCTTTCTCAATCTTCTCCTAAGATGTCTTTAAAAGACTTTCCCATTAGTCAAGTGGTTTTAACTCACATATCTACACTTGTGGTCTTCTTTTCTTACCCTTGAGCATATGCCAAAAGGAGACTGGACAATTCATATATCAAAGCCAACCTTTCTTAGGTTCCAGCTACAGTTCCCCCCCCCCCCCCACCCCTTTTTCTTCTTTTACTTTCACTATATAAAAAAAAAGGATAATTTGTGAAGGTTGAAAGTTACAATTTGCGAGGGGTTTTAGCCTCCTGAAGCAATTAGTGGAGGCTAAAACCCCCCGCGAATTGCAACTTTCAACCTCCGCAAATTACCCCTTCTTTTGTAGTGTCTGGCAGGACTTATAAGATCTTATCTACTTATCTCCATCTTTTAAGCCTAAACAATCAATGATCATGAGTTGTTATCAAGCCATATTCTTCATTCATGCACAAAGAAGAGAAAACAGACCTCATGTTTCAAATGCAAGCCTCAATCCCTAAACTATTCAAGACTTGACAAAACATGACCAACCTACTTTATTTCACCTTTCTCCTAATACTTTAAACTTATTAAATTTGAACACTTAGGATCTTCTGTTAAACTAGGGTCAGTTCATGAGTAAATGTGATCAATTGCGTGTAATTCTGTGGGGGGAACTCTGATCAGATCCCTGTATATCTGACACTGATGGCACTTTTGCATGAATTTACAGGAGTCGTGCTCTATGGTCATCCAATAATATCCTGTCCTCAGGGTTTTTTTAGCGAGGATGAATCCATTCATGTGGGGTCTGCATGCCTCTACGTGCACCTCTTTTAGCAATTTTGCAGCCTCCTCGGCGTCCATGCACCTGAGTAACCAAAGGTCAGGGTCCTTTTGTACAACACTTCTTTGTTCAAGAAGAACCCATTAGCCAACCTCTTGATAGTCTTCTTTTGATTTGCTGAACTCTCTGTTATACTCTCCTTTTTCCAGGTAGGCCTTAAAGTCGGCATACCATGGTTGGCCATCTGGCTCGGCCTCGACATGGGTGCAGTGAGCTTGTTCTTCTCACAGTGGGATCTCTAATGGATCAATGTGGGTACTCTCAGGGTGTTGGATTATAGACGCTATTGTGGCCAATGCGGCTGCGAACTCGTTCTGAGCCCTTGGAGTATGCTTGAAGTCAATACTCTTGAATCTCCGACATAATTTTTGTACTAGATTCACATATGGGAGTATCTTATCATTTCTGGTTGCCTAATTTCCTTTTACTTGATTTATGAGCAAATCGGAGTCCCTGATTACTAACAACTCCTGGATGTTCATGTCCAACGTCATCCTGAGGCTGAGGATACATGCTTCGTATTTTGCCATGTTATTGGTATATCTGAAGTCGAGTTTTGCAGCCATTGTATAGTGTTGCCCTATTTTTGATATCAACACCGCCCCAATGCCTGATCCTTTGTAGTTGACTACTCTATCGAAGAACAGTCTCCATCCCGAGTATGGTTTTGCCACCTCTTCTTCCATAGCCATCACTTCCTCCTTTTGGGAAAAAAGTCTGCAATGGTTCCAGTTCATCATCGACGAGACTTTCTGCCAGCAGATTCGCTAGGGCTTGTCCCTTGATTGCCTTTTGTGCTATGTACACGATGTCAAACTCGCTTAGTAGCATCTGTCATTTAGCAAATTTTTCTACAGGCATTGGTTGTCGGAAGATGTATCTCAGCGGATCCATTCTGGATATAAGGTGAGTTGTAAACACCAATAGGTAGTGTCTCAATTTTTGGGAAATCTAGGTCAAAGCACAATATGTCTTCTCTACGAACGTATACTGCACTTCACAGAAAGTGACCTCTTACTCAAATAGTAGATGGTATGTTCCTTTTTTCCCTTCTCATCATGCTGGGCGAGCATGCATCCGAAAGATTTTTTTTGATACCGATAAATACAGTAACAGAGGACTCCCTGGCCTGAGCGGTTCCAAGATGGGAGGATTGGAAAGGTGTCTCTTGATTCTGTCAAATGCCTCTTGGCATTCCTTCGTCCAATTTGCGGGAGCGTCCTTCTTAAGCAACTTAAGGATTAGCTCTATGATCACAGTTGACTGGACTATGAACCGTCCAATGTAGTTCAGCCTTCCTAAGAAGCTCATGACTTCTTTCTTGGTTTTGAGAGGCGGTAGCTCCTGAATTGCTTTAATCTTGGTAGGGTCTAGTTCAATACCTCTACGGCTGACTATGAATCCTAGTAATTTACCTGCAGGCACTCCAAATGTGCACTTTGTAGGGTTCAGCTTTAGATTGAATTTGCGAAGTCTTTCAACAGTATGCTCCGAGCTTTCCCTTGATTTTATGATGACATCGTCCATATAAACTTTAATATCTCGATGCATCATATCATGGAACAGAGTGGTCATAGCTCTCATGTACGTGGGGCCAGCGTTTTTGAGGCCAAACGACATTACCCTCTAATGGTAGACTCCCCAAGGGGTGATAAAGGCTGCTTTGCAGCATTTTCTTCGATCATGAGTATTTAATGGTACCCGGCGAAACAATCCACGAATGACTGCAGCTTGTGCTTGGCGCAGTTGTCTATTAGAATATGGATGTTTGGGAGGGGAAAGTTGTCTTTTGGAATGGCCTAGTTGAGATCTCAGTAGTCCACACATATTCAAATCTTTTCGTCCTTTTTAGCTACTGGCACTATGTTGGCCACCCAAGTGGGGTAGGACGTCACCTCCACCATTCCTGACTTCATTTGTTTCTCTACTTCGTCTTTTATCCTGATACTGATGTCTGGTTTAAATGTTCGCGTCTTCTGTTTAACCGGAGCAAAACCCTCCTTCATGGGTAATATATGGGCTACAATTTCAGTGCTCAATCCTGGCATGTCTGCGTATGGCCAGGCGAAGACATCCACATATTCCTTCAATAGAGCTATGAGCTCTTCTTTCTGTGGAGCTTCCAAGTGAGCACTGATTCGTGTCTCCTTGACATCCTCTTCGTCACCGAGGTTGATCAACTCAGTTTTATCGATATTCGGCTTCTTCTTTTCTTCCAATTCCTCTACCAGTCCCTTTGGCATCATTGTCGATTTATCGTACTCCTCGTATTCCTATCGTCTGTTTTCCTCATTCGTTTCACGACACGTCATGACATTTTCGGTTGTTTTATTATGGTTACTACTGAAAAGGCGATCCAAAGTAAAGTTAGGTTTATTATCTGATAAGAATTGTAGTTTTATGTAGATCGAGGCTTTTCATTAATTCAAGAGCAATTGAACACAACTGTGGTCCTGGTTCGAAACAATGTCGGACCATTTCCATTTTTAAACATCACGAAGTAATTTAGAAAAGGCGATCATTCGAGCCTCAGCCGATATCATCGCTTTTAGCTAAAAGTTTTAAGGAAAATCCATCTCTCTACCGAGGAGCCAAGAGGGGGGTAGATGTCCAATTGTTCAGGCGCTCTCCCGGCCTCAGACTGCATATGTTGTGTGTCTCTTGACTTTTTCAACAACCGCATAGCATTTCTCTTCTTGGAACAGCGACTTGAGACCCTCGCCCGTTTCTTCTTTATTTAGCATCCGCATCTTTCGGCGGAATGACTGGTACAGTCCTGGAATTGGATGAGGTAAGTTCCTTGTTTTGGACTATCTCCTGATTTTCTTTGTGAGCTCATCTTCATCAGGAGTATATCCTAGACCGAAGTGGTAATTTTCTTTTCGGATTGGCACGGGCTCTGTTATCCCTTCGAGGTCCCTTCCTAGACCCTTTCCTGTTTCAAAACCACTTCTTAGCATGGTGGAAGAAATCATCTTATAGACCGCTGGCATAGGTTTGTTGACCTCTTTCTCCGCATGAGTGGCCCCAACGTATTCCACCACATGAAAGTTTGATAAGTGAGGACTCCCCTCGATCACAGGAACAATGTTGTAAGGATATTTCTGAATATCCTTCTCAGTTGCCACTACAATTTCCCGTCCCTGCCATTCAAATTTTATGGCCTGGTGCAGAGTTGATGGGATTGCGCCAGGGGAATGTATCTAGGGTCTTCCCAAGAGCATGTTGTAGTTGGCCATAATTGCCATAACTTGAAATTCTGCTGTGAAAGAGGCAGGCCCGACTTGGATCTGCAGGTCTACTTCTCCCAGGGAGTCACTTTGGGATCCATCAAACCCCCTGAGGTTTGTCCCGCTCTGGCGGATTCAGCTATTAATATGGTGATGGGGCAAATATTGAGGCCTGATCCATTGTCCACAAGCACTCTCCCTATTGCCTTGCCTCCGCATTCCACGGTGATCTTGAGGGCCCTGTTGTGAGAGGTCCCTTCTGCTGGAAACTCCTCTGTTGAGAAGTAGATTTTGTGTTCTCTGATGATGTGGGCTACCAGCCCAGCCAAATCTTTGCTGATTGTACCAGCTGGCACGTGTGCATCATATAACACTCTCATGAGAGCCTGCCTATGTCATGGGTGATAAGTCGTGGATTTTAGGGCTTTTTACATCCACTACTTATACTTTTTGAGTAGGTTTTTCAAGTGTTTGTTCGTGTTTTTGTGTGTTTTCATGTCTTTTCAGGTTTTGTGAGTCGAGAAAAAAAGAGGGACAAAATGGAACAAAAAGAACAAAAGAGCATAAAGTTGCTGTGAATATGCGGCACCGCAAAGTAGACTTGCGGCCGCATCTTTTGCCTAAAGAAATGACAGTGAGCTGAGAAAAGATCATCAACTTGCGACGAGAATGCAGCACCGCAAATTCAGAGTTGCGGTCTCTTGTTAGAGGTTCGAACACCGAGTGAGCCAAGCTAC
>NC_081347.1:52779710-52788390 GCF_029784015.1 Lycium ferocissimum
TAGGGGAAATGTCAAATTTCCGTAGACAAAGTGTTAGTTTAAAATCGGATTCTTAAGTGCTTATGGCTAATGGTTGATATCTAATGACGTGATTGTAGATTGTGAGAAGCCAAGGCATAAGTTTGAATTAGCCTAGGGAGCGGCCAAGGTATGTTAAGGCTTGTCCCTTTCTTTCAAAGGCATGATTCTTAGATTACGATTTCATAAATGCTTCCATAACTTTGTTGTTTTCAAAAGTTTGTTTTCAAAGAATTTTGTTCCTAAACGGTCCGAAACTACGAACGCCCGTAACTTTCAGGATGGGCTCGGATCGCTTCGAAACCAAGTCGTAGAAGATTCCATAACGAGTAATAATCTTTAACTTTCATAGGCGGGCCCGGATCGGGTTGATGCTCGTCCGTGGGCCCCGCGACTTTCCTTTGTTGGTTCTAACGACCTATTCTTGAAAGAATTCTGAAATGTCTGTATCTTTCCAAAACGGAGGTTTATGACTCCGTAAGCTTCCATGACAACAACGATGGATATGTTTTACCATGACAACGATGATGTCAAAAATGAAATATTTTCCTACGATGAATATGATGATGATGATTCCATGTTTAAAGGTCCCAAGTCTATGATTTCAATGACGATATGAGAATGTTGAGCGATTTCTTGATTTCTCAATTTTATTCACGAATGATGACTATTTTTAAAGATTCTAAAGTATATGAATTGATGCCTTCGATCCTATTTATGTTTCCTCGTGAAGCTATTCTTCATTGATAGTCTCACCTATAATAATCGTTCCTTCAAAAGGTGAGACAAAGCGACCATGATTATTCCATAATGCAATCGGAGGCTACCGACCATACGTCACTCGATAAATACATGACTTTCTTTGGCTTTCATGCATGCTACTTATATGATATATGAATATGATATATGTATATGTATATGGGGAATATGGGAAAAGGGCGAGAGCGTTATATACGCGTAACCACGTCCGGTGGTATAATATGACATGATACCGTCCGGACGCGGATATGTGGTTATGGATCCGGGGCACACGTTCCGCGACAATATATTATATGGACCGAACGCACGTTCCGCGGCATTATATATATATATGGATCGGGCTGCACGTTCAAGCGACTAAGCATGCATGGTTCCGCCTAAAGGCACTCGGATATAGGCTACTCTTTTCTTACATATATATGGATCGAGTTCAGTCGTTAGTAGCACTAAACAAGGCAAAGTTTCGCCTAAGGGGCACTCGGATACGTGTGTTACTCTTTATCTCATGAAATGCCCTATGTTTTCGTCTTGTTACTATTCATGCTTTGCATCCTTCTATATGTTGTTACTCATGCCTTACATACTCAGTACATTGCTCGTGCCGACGCCCTTCTTATGGACGCCGCGTTCATGTTCGCAGTACACCCGTCAGTTAAAGATATTAGCGAGAAGATGTTCCATAGATAGCAGCTCCATTTTCTCCGGAGTCTTTAGTCGCAGCATTATGATATGGTTCCATGTTCCATGTTAGAGACTTTGCGAACGATTGTCGTGTATGTAGTATGTCAGTTTTGTAAGCGGCTCCATAAGCCAATGTATTGTGATGCATTATTCTACGGGCCTTATACGATCACAGGTCTTACTTGATTTGAAAAGGATGAAAAGCAGGGTTGCTCCTGAAAAGCTTTCATTATGTACTCATGTTATGCTATTGTCACGCCCCAAAACCCACCCTAGACGTGACCGGCATCCGACGTCATGAACAACATCGGAAGAACCTAAGCAACACCATAATAATACTTGAACCCGCCGAGGTTCAACATTCGCCTCAACGATTTATAAAATAAAGGCAAACGAATCACGCATATAAAGATTAAATCGGCGGAAGTCTTTAGTTATCTAGGCTTGTCAAACATAACAACGTGTCCAAGAGTTAATCAATAACTCAATAACTACCCACAAATGAATACTAGGGAGCTTCTAAGATCAAGGATTAATAGTCTGACTCATCGGGACGCAGCCCAGACAACTAATGTAACAAATAAGTAAATCAACGGTGTCCCACGAATGAATGTGTGGGCTCACCAAATTATCACTAGCAATGCCAGTCCCTTCCTAAACACACAGGTATCACGAACACCTCTCTTCTCAGTTACCTAACATACCATCAAAAACAACAATGGTATGCACAGTACTTTTACTCGAGTGAGTGCCTCGGGGACAATGAATAATACGAAAATAAAGTAAAATAATACGTGAAGAAATCAGTCTTGAAAATCATATGAAATCAACGTAAGGGCAGTTATTCAGTTTATGTATCTCAATAATAAGTATCAAAACCCATTTATAAAGCCTCTTGTTAAGTTATAACTTCAAATATGCCCTTTTTAATCAATTAAGATAGTCATCGACAATTCCATAAGAGAATAAGAATGTCACACATGCCAATACAGGCCCAAGAATCAAGCATATCGCGCATAGCGCCTCACACCGAACATATAATTCTCGATGGCTATCCTTCCTCCCGAATAGCTAGGCATAAATCACACCGGACTATGTAGTACGCGGTGGCTATCCTTCCTCCCGAATAGCTAGGCATACATCACACCCCGGGTAGCGAACCAAATGGTGGCTATCCTTCCCCAATAGCTAGGCTTGAATCACACCCCGGTAGCGAACCCCGGCCCGTGGCCACTCTTCCTCCCGAATGGCAAGGAAATGACACACTAGGATCCATAGTGGCTACCCTTCCTCCCGAGTAGCTAGGCCAAACACAACAACCAAATTCATAGCATGTGAAGCCCGATTCACAATTTGTCTCAAAATAGTCACACCATCAAATAGCATTAAAGTTCATTATGCCATTCTGAAAATCCATAATATCATAGATAATTACTTTATCATAGTTCCTTTGTAAAATCATCAATACCAAAAATTAACCATCATCACATCATCTCTTATAGAAGAAAATGATTCATAATATCACATACATATATAGGGTTTGTTACAATCTAGATTTAATGTGGGCTTGTCCTCACGCACATTAACCATTCATCAAAACATGTAATAAATTTCGAGAGTGTAAAACCAATTCATCATATCATTCAACACATGCTTTTATAAAGAATCAATCTTTCAAGAGAGTTTGCAAAGGAGACATATCAATTACCTTTATATTCAAAAAGGATTTTATTTTAAAGAGACATACAAATCACAATAAGATTTTTAAAAAGGGAGACATACAAATCATCCTTATAGCCAAAATATGATTTTTAGATAAGACATACAAACCACAACCAAAAAAGTTCGTAAAAAAACCGATAGAAAGAGTATGTTCAAAAGAGACATACCTTAATTTGTTAAACGAGTTTAACAAATCACTTTTCTAATGAAGAACACCCAAACCCTAGCTTGAATTACTTTGCAAAGAATTATGTTGCAACCCTAGGTTTTGATCACAAAATCATGTTAAGAATCATGGGTTTGATGTTAGAAAGGGATTAGGAACTTGAATTCAACCTAGAATCATGATATCACTTACCTTGTGTGGTTCTTGAGGCTTGGGACTTGTTCTTATTGACTTTAGGTGATTTTTCGTGACTAGGGTTGTTGGGGAAATAAACCCCAAGCTTAAATATAACTTAAAACGCGTAAACCCGACTTTTGACCCGAAACCGGCCTCGTTATGCGATGGTCGCGCGACGCGATGGCTATCGCACGACCATCTGCAGGTCAATATTCAGAGAAGGGGTTTTGTGCGATAGGCGCGCGACGCATGTCCATCGCACGCCCCCACGCGCCTGAAAAGGCGGCGTGTGTCGGTTCTGCACAGTGTTCGGTAAAATGGACATAACTTCTTGTACGTAACTCCGTTTGGGCTGGGCGACCTACCGTTGGAAAGATATTTCAAAGATCTACAACTTTCATTGAGGACGTGTTTCCAAATTCACAACATATTTTCATGAAAATCGCCCAGAAGACAGACCTACCAAAACTTAGGCGAATTTAAGAGGCCTTAAGAACTTCACTAATTGGTTTGACCTCAAAACGATCATCCTCCACCCCGTTCCCCAAGAATGGATTCATATAGATAAAATATCATCTTAATACTAGATTTTTACATATTCACACCTATTTCAAGTTTACGGGGTGTTACAGCTATGAGGGCCCAATATGATTATGAGTGCCACGAGAGTCAGAGGGTTCGCTCGGCCCTAGGTAAGGGTCGGGTGCCCATCACGCCCTAACGAAAATTAGGGTGTGACAATCTACTCACATACCAAATACATAGACACATATAAAAACACGCTACGAACGCACTCGTGGCCTCGGAATTTCCAACGGAGTTCTAATTGACCGAGTCAACCCCCGACGCCTTAATTTCAATTTCTAACCCAAGTCCCAAAATGCATCCAAGTGCATTGGGAACCGAACCGAATACACCCACAAGTTGTAAATGACCTCTCGGAATTGACGGAGTTTCAAAAAAGGTACGTTTACCCAAAAGTCAACTTTGGGTAAACCATTTTTCATGAAAATTACCCGAATCCGGTCTAGACACCTCAGGAAGCGTGCCAACGGTCCCCTCAGGTCAAAATGAGCTAATCAATGCTTAGAAAAGGGCAAAAATGCCGGAAAGACTATAACTACCAAACGGGTCGTTATAGAAACATTTTTTTACCTAAGCCCGATTTCGCAATTGAGATCAGATTGTTAAAAGTCACAAGTCTAAAATCAAAAATTTATTACATATAAATCAAATGATTTAAATGGACAAAACATTTGGAAAAAGAACAAAGTTTTTGGGTAAGGTGTTCCGATGTAGTATATGATTCGACCCGAGACCATGTATGATCGCGCATGAACTGAAAAAGGAACTTATAAATATAGACACACACACACACAAAATCTGACCTTTTTAACCATTTCAAAACAAAGTATACTATCCTTATACATGAAAGGAGCCTATTCTTACCCGGATATAATAAATCCGAACCTAAATACCCCATAAGTAAAAGGGATATATTCAAATTATTTCCAAAAAATGTTATGCAAATGATAGACTTTATAATGGGGGAATAAAGTACTAAATAAACAGTTCATGCACATACTCATATGTTGGAATTCGAAGGTCAACAGTATACTACGGATCCTTAATATTAAGGTGCCTAATACCTTCCCTAAGGGATCCCCAGAACTCTTACCTAGAGCTTTGGATTACGAAGGCTTTTTCACAATATATGAATAAATCCTTCACCACTGGTTTTCCTAATTTGCTTAAAATTAGGTAGTGACTCTTTTAAAATAAAGTCCGAAAGAGCACCAACAAGTTCGAAGTAGCTTTCCGAGCGCTAACCTTGCCCGCAAAATGCGAACCGTAATAGATGGCGACTCTGCTGGCGACTTAAAGCTTCTAACCATAAGGATTCTAATATAATATGAGTATATCTTCCTTAACTGTTTATGTGTTTACTTTCTCGCAATTATTAACTGTCATTGCATGCATATCATAACTCCGACACTCCTGGCATTTATTTTATACTTTGTTTCAAAGGCGACTTCGCGGAGCACGCATTCATTCCTTCTGTGTAAAACAAAAATATTTAGTTTGGAACCTTTATGAGGTGGGGTTGGTTCGCGATAGCCGTCAATGGCCCAGCGGTTTAGCCCCGGGCTGTCCGCCTTGGGTTCCCTTTTTGTGAAAAGCCCACTCTAGTGAAAACTAGGATAGAGCTAAGTCAAATCCCTACTGAACTAGAGCATTCATACTTAGATGAGCTTTGGGTATCTCAGACCTACCTAAGGCTCATTAAGAGGTACTACTTTATGTTCGGACGGTCTATGACCCGAAAAACACCGTATTACATTTATGTGCTATATGGAAGCATGTTTGTGCCTATGTGATAAACCATTAATCCTATGGGGATAGGGGAATCTTAACCATGTTTTGTTTTGTAGATGGAATGCAGAATCTATTTCGACATAGTTACCGAGGCTCCAGACTTATTGAGAGCATGGTGGGAATGGTTGGGTGATGCTCATCGAAGGACAATTAGGCGCTCTAGGTCATCGACCTCTATCATGACAATGAAGGGTCGCCCGGAGCTAATAGTGATATTAGCCGAGTATTGGGACGATAAGAAAATATTGTTCTATTTTGGTAAAATCGAGATGACTCCGACCCTAGAGGAAATTAGAGATACCATAGACAGCAATGGAACCTATCTAAGAAGGCAACACAAGCGTATCACAATGATCATTATTCCCACAAAGGCCCAATGTCGACCAAATCATGAAGTTTCTTGCCTTAATCGAGGCGCCACAGGCACAAAGACCTATTGTAGCCTTTAGATTTGATTTATACGGAGGTTCGGGGATGTCACCGATATAATCTATATCGAGGGAGGTTAGGAGTAGAGAGAATAGGAAGCTATTAAACCTTTGGCGTTTGCCACGGCAACACTACTCAGGCACTATGGTATTCCTGAAGAATGAGTCACTAGCCATAGACATTCGAGTGATCTACTTGGCCTATGCTATCTTCTATGGTATAACCAAGGATCAGGAAACAAGATACTTCGACCTGGCACCCATCATCCTGGCGGACATTTTCTAGGCTTTAGACAAATGGAGTAATTTTCGATACTTCCAAGGGTGTAACATGTTGCTACAATAGTGGATTATCAAACACATTAAAATGGCTGAAGGAGTCCAGTATCTGAGCAACAACAACAGGATAGACCGCCTCACAAATTACTGTCCGAACCTTGGTTACATGTCCAAAGGGGCACAGCCCACTTCTTTGCAGAGTTGACTGAAGATAGGATCCAGTGGATATTCCCTGACTTCATTTTTGAGAGCATAGTGATTCGAGGCAAAATTTTCCCATTTGTGCCATTAGTCGGGGTTCGAGGAATCCGTCCTTATTATCCATCTCGGGTTTTAAGGCAATTTGGTAAAAGGCAAGTAATACCCCAAATAGGGGACCCCGAACAATTCATCATTGAGCATACCGAATAGAGAATTAAGAATGCTGGTACGATCCTCAGGGAATGGAATGGCCGTGTGAGTTAGGGTCCAGATATTTTAGCTCCAGACAAGTTCGAAGCGGGGTGTGACACAGGGTATTATGAGTGGTTATAGGTGTTGTAGTTCCCTTTCGTGCAGGTTTAGGGCGTGAAGGCTACTACGTAGTCGTTGGTCCTCTTTCGGACTTTGTTCTAAAATAGTCGCCACCTAATTTTTAGAAAATTAGGAAAATCGGCTTTGAAGGGTTTATTCAAATACCGTGAAAAAACCTTCATAATCCAGAGTTTTAGGTAAGGGCTCTGATGATCTCCTGGGGAAGGTGTTAGGCACCCTAGTATTAAGGATCTGTACTATACGGTTGACCTTCAAATTTAATATGAGTATTTGCAGGCGAACTGTCTATTTTGTGTTTATTCTCGCAAAGAAACTGTCATTTTTGTAGATTGCATATCATTTTTTTGAAAAGAAATTTGAACATATCCCCTTTATATACAGGGTATCGTAGTTTTGGATTTATAATATCCGTGTATAAATAGTCCCCTTTATAGATATAGGGAATATTACAATTGGTTTTTATATTTAACGTCATTTTTAAAAAGGGGGCAATATATCCGGGCTAAAAATACTCCTTTTTGGCCGTTTTAGGCCCGAAATGTTTAAGGGGATGAGAGAGGGGTATTTTACTTGAAAAAATAGTTGATAGTACTTTTATTAAGAAAGAATACTCATTAGTTTTAGAAGTTTATAAAGAATACCTAGTTTGCACTTTGAAACCGTTTTGCTCAGTCAAGACCACGCCTGGAAACTTATAAATAAAGCAAATGTTTTTGGTTGGTTTAAAAGCTCATGGGCGTTGGGCACGATTTGATTTTTTTTTTTTTGAGGAAAAACGATGATCCATATTTGTCAATTATCTGAAAATGGTGGAGGATTTGTACAATACTCTATTTATTCAAAAGCTGTTTCCAATTTAGTGTTCTAGTTTTGCCTATTTGTTTGCCTAAAAATGCCAAGTTTTGTATTAAACTCATTTTTTTTGTAAAAAAGGGAGGGTGGTTTGCATTAACCAATTTTAAGAAAACGTTAAGGTTGGCGTGGTTTTAAAGTTTTATCCTAGGACGCCTAACCCATTAAGTCCACTATAATATGAGTTGCATACATTTACATACATACATGATATACACAGATATAAATAAAATAAATTTGAACTAGGGGTGTACTAAGCCCCTAGTGGCCATTTTCACCCATGGCTGGGACTTTTGCGCGCCTTGCTAGCTATTTGCTCCAACAGACTCGATGGAAGACTTTCTGAAAGGCCCAACAAAGGCTCGTTTGAGACTCAAGTGGTCATGTGAAGGGAGGTGGACAAGGGGAAAAAAAAAAGGAGACGGTTAGTTTGGGAATAACTGTCCTTATTATAGCGGTTCGATATTTTTTCCGATTTACATTTGCACTTGCCTCATTTAAAAAGGAGAGCGTCCCGGGGAAGTACGCTGTTCAATCGTACCGAAAAAAAGGAAAAATATACCTCTACATAATGGTACTCTAAATGGATAATGTTTTAGATTCACCACCTAATTTTTAGGAAATTAGAAAAACCAATTTGAAAAGGGTTCATTTAAAACGGTTAAATTTTAAAACAAACCTAATCTAA
>NC_081347.1:52788490-52799785 GCF_029784015.1 Lycium ferocissimum
AAATTAAATTAAAATCATTCTAAAACTTCTCTTTGAAAGCGTCTCATAATTATTTACTCAATCATGACTTACCAAACATCCGATTGTCATATTTTCCCTTCATTCTTTCTCTATAGCATAGACATTCAAATAATTCAATTTGTAAAAATTTCACGCAGTTTCCTCTATACTTCTTCGCCTCATTCCCGCACACATTTGACCCGAGAGAACACATCCGATGCCTCGCGGGCGATCCAAATACCCGTAACATCTAGCTCAAGTTCTTATATCAAAGTCTATCAATATCAATAAGGCAAGAAGCACACCTTTCGGAGTATCAACTTCAATTCTCATCAATTACCTCATAGCGGCATAATCAACTGCTTATCCACAATCAAAACATTTAGGGTTAGAATCAGGGACATCACATCCTATAATTTAGCTCCACGACATTTTCTAAGATGAGAAGGAAGGGTCAATTGTTCCTAAATGCCCTGCAGCCTCTTGTTTATAAGTGTGGCGCGCTTCACACCCATAAACAAGACTCTACGGGACACGGCTCGTGGACACACCCTAGGTCGAACTACTCTGATACCACTTTTGTCACGACCTAACTAGAGGGCCATGACGGCACCCGGAACTATCCTACCAAGCACCTCTGAACATGCATCTCATAATCATCTCTAGGTGGACCACAAAGATAGCTCATGGATATCATGATCTGTAAGGGAATATATCACAAGATAATGACACATCTCTATATAATCATCAATAGCTCTGCCCACAAACATAAGCCGACAAGGCTGCCAAAATATAACACAACAATATGAACTGATAACGACATGGGACTTCTAGCGACACACATCTGTCTACGAGCCTCTATATAGAATACAAGAATCCATGAAGACGGGGTAGGACTCCACCATGCCCAAGTATATATATATACACAAGAGTAGTACTAATAAACTGGAGCTCCGAAGCAATTGGAGCGCTTTTGAAATTCCGCTGATGAAGCTCCTAGGGGTCAGATCCGTCACCCTGCTGTCCTGTGGGTATGAACGCAGCGTCCACAAGAAAGAACATCAGTACGAGTAATATACTGAGTATGTAAGGCATGAATAACAATATAATAAAAGTATGAAGATAAAGTAATATAAAAGAGATCAACCTGTGTCTCTGAATGCCTTTTTAAGGCGGATGCGTGTATGCTTAGCTTTTTTTTTTTTTTTAAAAATAAAATATATTTTCATACATATATAACATAATAGTGTCTTTTCCAGCTGTTAAGGTGTGGTAATATATATATAGTATCTTGTCTGGCCGTTAAGGCGCGGTAATATATACGTATCTTGTTCGGCCGTTAAGGCGCGGTAATATATATAGTAGCTTGTCCGGCCGTTAAGGCGTGGTAATATATATGGTATCTTGTCCGGCCGTTAAGTAGCGGTAATATATACGGTATCTTGTCCGGCCGTTAAGGTGCGGTAATATATATAGCATCTTGTCCGGCCGTTAAGGCTCGGTAAGTATCTAAATTACACATATAAAAATACAGATAACATGCACGAGAGCCCAATTAAATGTTACTACTCTATCGGAGTGACCTAAGGTCGGTAACTTTCGATTTATATTATGGAACAATCATCATCGCTATATCTCACATTGAAGGAACAAGTATCATAAGGTGAGATTAACAATAATGAATGAAATCAAGAAAATCATGAAATAAACTCAATAATCTCATAATAGCATCAAAACCATAAACTTTGAAATCTCGAGAAATGGAATCATCATCATCATCGTTTTAGTCATAGAAAACATCTATCTTTAGCATCATAAGAACTTGGAGAATCATAAACTTCTAGCTTTTTGGAAATAAGGACATTACGGAAAACAAGTATGGTTTCATAAGGAAAGAATTATGCCTTTAGAAAGAAAGGGTTAAGCCTTAACATACCTTAAGTCGCCCAAGCAATCTAACCATCGGGCTAATTACAACTAGCACGCCATTCCTATAACAAGGAATACATATATAAACTTAGATGGTGCTACTATATCACGTATATCAACGACAACTTGATTCTAGAGTAAAACGGTCAGCATTTCCCCTTACTCTCAACCACCTCAACATATACAACAACCCCCAATAACAATAACAAACTTACAAAGGTCCTTAAATACTCCTTTTACTGTCCTTACAAAAAGTATACATCAAACAACCTAAAGTATATCAATATACAATAACAATATACACTTCCTTTCTTCCCAATCAAGGAGCATAATCTCCTCAACACATCAACAACATTAGATACCATCCATATACATGAAAATTAGCTCAACAACACAGACACAACATGCTCAAAACAATCCATAAACTCAACGACTACAACATAACACTTTATGACCTTTCCTCCATAACTATTTTCACTTTTAAGACTTGCTAAACCTTCAAATCAACTCAACATAAGAGATAGGATGAAGAACATACCTTATACTTGAAGAACTTTAGCCACATCAACTTTCTTCAAGACTAAGCTCACCACAATATCAAGTAGAAGCAAGAACAATCACTTTTCATGAACTAGTCTGGTGTAATCTTGTTGGATTCTTGATCTAAGGGGCTATAAGTGTTTAAGAGAAGTGTATGGATGTTTCTAGAGCTCAAAAGAAGTGTAAATGATGAAAAAAGGGGAATAATAGGGTATTTATACCCTTTGAAAGTCGGTTCCACCGACTTTCCAACTGGGGCCCGCGGAGCCATTTGGCAGCTTATCTTGAAATGCCTATAACTCCCTACTCCGATGTCGTATTGACGAATGATTTGTTGCATTGAAAACTAAACTCGACAAACTTCATTTAAGGCTCTTGAAATGCCTTAAAACTCCTGATATACTAGGAAATATACCTCTGCAAGTTGACCCAAAATTTCTATACAAAATTCTGCCAATTTTTTTCAAATTTTCAACAAACTTATTTTCTTCAATTTGTTTGATCCTGGAATCTTCCGAAACTTTTCATATATGATATTTATCATTAAGTATTCTTGATAAAGTTCATGTCCTTTGGTTCCAAGGGGGTCCTTCCCGGTTACGATTTACGAGGTCATAATTCATTCTTTACTTCATTGTTACTTGCTATGGCTTGTACCTTTCAAAACTTCACGGGACATCTTCGATACTCCAATACATGGCATGCTCATGCTCTGAAAGTGCGAGGTGCAACAACCCAAGGCATGGCCTTTACTGATAGGAGAATCAACAAGGCTACTATTTTGCAAATTGAATCGTTCAAGAACTTTTCTAATGTAATTCTCTTGGGAGAGATACAATAGTTTCTTTGGACGATCTCTTGAAATCTTAACTCCAAGAATATATGCAGCTTTACCCATATCTTTCATCTCAAATTGGGATAATAACCATGACTTTATCTCAGTAATGAACTCCTTATCATTTCCAGCTATAAGTATTGTAATGGTTTACATTTTCGTGGGTGGAGTTAGCGCTCGGAAAAGCTACTAAGAATTTGTTGGTGCTCTTTTAGACTTTGTTTTAAAAGAATCGCCATCGAATTTTTAGGAAATTAGGAAAACCAGTTTTAAAGGGTTTATTCATATACAGTAAAAAAAAAAAAAATCTTCGCAATCCAAATTTCTAGGTAAGGTTTCTGGTGATCCCCTAGGGAAGGTGTTAGGCATCCTAGTATTAAGGATCCGTACTATACGGTTGACCTTCAAATTCCAATGTATGAGTATTTGCAAGAATTGTTTATTTAGTGTTATTTCCCACATTTATAAAGTCAGTCATTTGCATATCATTTATTTTCTGGAAATGAATTGAATATATCTCCCCTTTATATATAGGGTATTTAGGTTCGGATTTATAATATCCGAATATAAATAGTTTCCTTTCATATATAAGGATAGTGTTTATTATAAAAGATATGAATATTTGTTTACATTTAATGACAAATATAAGCATGTTTTGTTCACGCTCAACTCATCTGTGGCTCGGATCAATCCGTTTAATACGTTTCAGAACGCCTTGTTAGACTTTGTTTACAAATGCATAGTTATTTACAAATACTTATGATTATACAATGAAGTTTATTATCAATGATCCAAACGGACTTGTTAAAAAAGGTTTTTTAGGACGAAATCATATCACTGAAAATTCCCGTTTTTCTAAGCTCAGCCCAGTTTCAATTTTTTTTTTTTTTGAATTTTGGTTGGACTTGACCCCAAATCATTTTTCTTTTACTATTAAAACGTGGTCCGCAGTTTACAGCCCAAAACTCACTAGTTCTCTTCAATTACTTGGGGTCTTGGCCCAAAACCTTTCTTTTTATATTTTAGAAATCTATACTTAGTATATTTTTTAAGGGAAAACTGGTCTAGTTTTGCTTGTTTATACTTGTCCGTTCTCAAAATGATATTTAAAGAAACAATTTTCTTTCCGTTTTTGTCTTGAAAATTTATTTACACTAAGCGGGCTTTGAAAATTCATTTTTGGGGACCTAAAGTCGACTAAACGGCATAAGTACCATTGTCCTAAGATGGCTAGTTTAAACAATAAAGATTCTAATATATGTGTCTGTGTTTTTTACAACTTTGTGCAAAATACAAGTATACAACAAAATTGCACGTTGAAAGCAAAATAAACAAATGATAATAAAAGAGAGGGAAGGCTAGGGGCGTACCAAGCCCCTAGTTGGCCATTTTCAACCGGGCTGGGCCTTCTGTGCGTACAATATTTGCTTTCATTTTTATTCTTCTTCGGACTCGATTTATATTAAAAGAATTCGCCAGTTGGGCCTTTGGCCCAACAGGTTAGCTGGTCTCGGCCCAAAGTGGCCATACAGTGAGGAGGAAGAAAAAAAAAAGAGGGACCCGGTTAGTCTATAATTTTTTGTACTTATCACTCATATAAGTATAAATGTACAATACACACACATATATATATACATATAGAATAATCAAGAACAACATGTACACACGTGACTATACAACATTGGGCCTCTGCAGCCCAAGGCTAAGTACTGGAGATAAAATACCCGAGCCCTCATTCTTTTGTCTTAAGTTTTTTAGGATGGCCTCTACCTTGATGAACTTGCACTGGGCCAGGCCCATTCTAAGGCTTTAGTTGAACACTAAGCTTGCAATTAAAATTGAATGGGATTCTCCTCCCTTTAGACACAATATATCCGAGATATACACATTAATGCGTATATCATGTCTACACTAGGTGTATATTAGGTGGATACTCTCCCTTTTCTAAGGACCTAAGGTATATTCCTTAGGTATATTCATCCCTAAATAGGTTCCAAGGCTCTTATCTCAATTGATTGGCCAGATCTTTCCTTTTGCACCAGACATAACTCCTAATTTGCACAAAGACTATACTTAGACATAGGCTATTCAAACAAACACTCCAAACCAGATAAGTCATACAGTCCTACATGGATAACAGTACCCAAATTTTAGCATGTTTGGTATAGTAGTAGGTTGAATTCAAACATAAGGATAAATTCACAACTCTAAGTAATGCGGGCATGGGAGGATCATGTATCTCACACAATATATCAGACACAAAATGGGGTGCTATGAGAAGCAGCAACATGCTGATTAGAAAATGAGACACACAGGACATGAGACTTATGGCACAAGTAAACAGGCATTGCAGAGGCAGAACTAGAATCTTTCTGTGTCTAGGTTATCATATACAAGACATGGTATCAAATAGAGATAGTAGTGCATTTTGGTCAAGCAAACAGTACATGGACAAGACAAATTACAAGCAAGTTTAGAGGCATGGAGAGGGTAAAGGATTACATCTTTTAAATCACAATTGAGCTTAACATAAGGACAACGACATGTGTCAAGGATATGTAAGATTCATGCAGGAATTATAACCTCAGAGATAAAAAGTGAAGGGGTTCAAAGAAAAAACAAACATGCTTCTTTAGCAGAGTTCTTGAAGAAAAGGATCTCATGGCCCTAATGACCTTTAATGATTCAATATTTAACATCCCAGTTTCATACTTCTGTTAAGCCCTTCCTTTTGTGCCTAACTTAAACACATATGCACACTTAAACTCTTTATTTAGTCAAATCATCAATTATTCCGAAATGTATACTTAACTCTAATCTGGGGTCTCTTTTGGTCCAGGAATAGAATCCATATGATCCCAAGATCCTTTACAATGAGCATACAGCCCCACAGGCCATAGAAGTGCCATGGTTCCCTTTATATGAAGGAAAGGTGTTATGAACCAAGCCAGGCTTGGTTCTCCCTTAATCCTTTCTCCAGGACACCTTTTAAAAAGGCTCATCTTAGGTTATGTGGTCTTAGCTCACTTTCCGTCCCTTGTGATCATGTGGAAACTTGTTTCTCAAACTATTCACAGCCAAGAATTCAATCCAAAAAGTTTCAAATACATGTACATATAAACAAACATGATCATTTAAGTTAGGGTCATAAACATTTCTCAACCACCTCAAGGTTTCATTATGTTATTCGAAGTCACAACATGGGTCAGGCTGCCATTAGCAGGTTACGTAGGTCCTTTTAACTTCACAGAAAAATCACATATAGGTCTAAACTCCCTACAGGTCATGCCATGTCATAAGCTCTATTCAACCCAGTCCCAGAGATGCACACAACTAGATTAGCAAGTAATGGTAATTCAACACATAGGCAGGGTATTCTTAGAGATGCAGAAAGACAAACTGTCAAGTAGTGATACTAACCATATAAACAAGTCATTAGAATTTAAATCAGAGGTACAAAGTAATTCAAGAGTGGTTACAATAGAAGGCGATTCATTTCAGAAAAGAGCCTTGGAAGAGTTTTGTAACTTAAGGCATACATTTAGACTTAATGTCTTAGCTCACATTCCTGTTACATATCCCAGCATATAACAATCATACCTACTAACTAGAGCTAATGCCAATCCATACATATATGTACACTCAAGACTTTCAGGAAAATGGATTACAAAAGCATATCCTGCAAGCAATAAGTCAAACAATCTTCGATCAATCTTAATTCCTAGTAATGATTCCTCATATATTTAATCTAAGCCAATCTTTTAAGAAAAGCTTATAGCATAGTTAGGTTCTCAAAATCAAAGACTCAATCAGTATCACAAGAAAGCAAGTTCTAAGATGCAAGGTGCAGATGCACAAATTAAAGAGAACAATATGCGCATGATCATAAGTAAAATCAGGTGACAAACTACTCAATCTATCAATGATACTGGCTTGGATCATCATTAGTTTTACCTCTGGACATACCCTTCATATCAATAGACAACATTTATACAAATTTAATCAAGCCCAGATGACTCTATATTTCCCTTTTATGGCTGTAACTTTGGTCAATATACAACACTAAATTAATGACAGATAATTGACACAGGTGAGGCTAGACTCATTTACCCATTGATCTAGACTTAAGTCGTTAAATTCAGGATCATATGCCAAAACTCTAAGTGCCTATAGGACTGCACAACACTCAAGGTTCATTTGAGAGTTCAGACACCATCAATGTCACGCTACCCAGTTGAGCTAATGTTTAGTTACTATGATCCCTTTAGCTCAACATCATAATAAGCATGAGCTGAGGATTTTATACCATACCATTCTTCCCACAAATTTCAGGTTAAATACTAACTAATTGTTGCATTAAGCATAAACCAATCATTTTACACTATTATCCCACCAAATACCATATTAACAACTAGCTAAACATTTTACTAATTTGAAGCTAAGCATACAAGAACTAAACATAAAAAAAGGGCAAAAAATGATAAAGGCTGACCTTTTTTTGTGTGCAGCCGTGAACCAGAATGAACTTGGAGCCTTTGTGCTTCCAATTCCCACACTCAGCCACCCAGAATATAAAACACGGAAAAGAAACAGTTTTAGAACTGGAAAGACTCAAACCCTTTAGTTAAAGTCTAAAATAATATTGATGAAGCCTAAATTTTGAGTAAAACTCAAAGTTCAAGCCTCTCAAGGTTGTAAAAACTTGTTTAAATGGTGAGGGAGAACCCCAAAATTTGTCT
Source organism: Lycium ferocissimum (assembly GCF_029784015.1). NCBI lineage: Eukaryota > Viridiplantae > Streptophyta > Magnoliopsida > Solanales > Solanaceae > Lycium > Lycium ferocissimum. The sequence goes on from NC_081347.1 coordinate 52,796,534, forward strand.
CAAATCCAATTATACCGATGTGGGTCTTGTGGATTTTTCACAAGTCTTCATTTGTTTCAACTTTTAACGAATAGGATGAAATGTGGGCCCTGGCGCAGATGCACGAGCCAAGTGTCCCTGTAGCCATTCATAATACCCTTGGTCACATCCTGTGTCGAACCTGTCTGGAGCTAAAGTATTTGTGCCCCAACTCACGCAGCCATTCCATTCCCTGAGAATTATACCAGCGTTCTTTATTTTCTGTTTTGTGTGCTCAACGATGAATTGCTCAGGGTTCCCTACCTGAGGTATCACTTGTCTTCTACCAGATTGCCTTAAAACTCGAGATGGATAATAAGGACGGGTTCCTCGAACCCCGACTAATAGCACAAATGGGCAGTTTTTGCCTTGAACCACTATGCTCTCGAAAATGAAGTCAGGGAACATCCACTGAATCTGATTTTCAGTCAAGTCAAGAAACCAGCCCAGGCACTTTTGGACATGAACTCGAGATTTGGACGGTAATCCACGAGGCGATCTCTTTGGTTTTGTCGACTCCAACATTGAACCTCTTCGGCCATGTTAATATGTTTGATAATCAACCATTGTAGCAATAGATTGCATCCCTGGAAGTATCGAAAATGATTTCAGCACTTGTCTAAAGCCCGAAAGATGTTAGCCAAGATTATGGGTGCTAGGTCAAAATACCTTGTTTCTTGATCTTAAGTTATGCCGTAGAAGATAGCATGGGCCAGGTAGATCACCCGGGTGTCTATGGCTAATGATCCATCCTGTGGAAACACCATAGTGCCTAACAAGGCTATGACGAAGGCTAAAGGCCTAACTATCTCCCATTGTTCTCGACTCTTGAATTCCTTTTGATATAGAGTATACCCGGTGACATCCTCGAACCTTCGGTATAGATCCCTAAAGGCTACGGTAGGTCCTTGTACCCAGGATGCCTCAGTTAAGGCAAGAAACTTCATGATTTGGTCGATGGTAGGACTTTGTGGAAATAGCAGATTACAGTCTGGCTTGTGTCGCCTCCTTAGACAGGTTCCATTGCTATCTTTAGCATCTCTAATTTCTTCTAGGTTCGGAGTCATTTCAATATTACCAAAATGGAACAGTATTTCCTTGTCATCCCAATACCCAGCCAATACCTCTATCAGCTCTGGGCGACCCTTCATTGTCATGATAGAGGGAAAGTTTCCTAAAGTGCAACTAATTATTCTTCGGTGGGCATCACCCAACCATTCATACTAAGCTCTTAGCAACTCTGAAGCCTTGGTGACTGTGTCAAATGGATTCTTCGTTCCATATACAAAACAAAATAGGGTTAAGATTCCCCTATCCCATAGGATCAATGGTTCATCACATAGGCACAAGCATGCTTCCACATAGCATATAAATGAGATGCGGTGTTCTTTGGGTCAGAGACTGTCTGAACACAAGGTAGTCTCTCTTAATGAGCCTTAGGTAGTTCTGAGATACCCAAGGATGCTCTAGTTCAGTAGGAATTTGGCTTAGCTCTATCCTAGTTTTTACTAGAGTGGGCTTTTACGAAAGACCGGGAACTCGAACGGATAATTGGGGCTGAACCGTTAGGGCTGTTGGACGATCGCGAACTAACCCCGCCTCATAACGATTCCAAAAGAAGTTTTTTTGGTTTTATATTGAAGGAACGACCACGTGCTTCACTAAATTGCCTTTGGAACAAAGTGAAAAATAAATTCCAGGAGTGGCGGAGTTATGATATGCATGCAATAACAATTAATAATTGCGAAAAAATAAACACATAAACAGTTAAAGCAAATATGTATATTAAATTGGAATCCTTATGGTTAGAACTTTTAAGCCCCCAACAGAGTACACATCTGTAACGGTTCGCATTTTTGCAGGCGGAGTTAGCACTTGGAAAAGCTACTTCACACTCCTTGGTGCTTTTTTGGACTTTGTTTTAAAAGAGTCGCCACCTAATTTTCAGGAAATTAGAAAAATCAGTTTTGAAGGGTTTATTCATATACAGGAAAAAAAAACGTTCGCGATCCGAAGTTCTAGGTAAGGGTGCTGGTGATCCCTTATGGAAGGTATTAGGCACCCTAGTATTAAGGATTCGTACTATACGGTTGACCTTCGAATCCCAATGTATGAGTATTTACATGAACTATTTATTTAGTGTTATTTCCCGCATTTATAAAGTCAATCATTTGCATATCATTTATTTTCTGGAAATGACTTGAATATATCCCATTTATATATAGGGTATTTAGGTTCGGAATTATAATATCCGGATATAAATAGTTTCCTTTCATATATAAGAATAGTGTTTATTATAAAAGATATGAAGATTTGTTTACATTTAAATGATAAAAATAAGTATGTTCTGTTCACGCTCAACTCATACGTGGCTCGGATCAATCCATTTAATACTTTTCAGAACGTCTTGTTAGACTTTGTTTACAAATGCGTAGTTATTTACAAATACTTGTGATTATGAAATGGCATTTATTATCAATGGGCCAAACGGACTTGTTAAAAAAGGTTTTTTAGGACGAAATCATATCACTGAATATTCCCGTTTTTCTGGGCTCAGCCCAATTTCTATTTTTTTTTAAATTTTGGTTGGACTTGGCCCCAAAACATTTTCCTTTTACTATTAAAATGTGGTCCGCAGTTTATTGCCCTAAACTCATTAGTTCTCTTCAATTACTTGGGGTCTTGTACCAAAATCTTTCATTTTATATTTTAGAAATCTATACTTAGTACATTTTTGAAGGGAGAAGTGGTCTAGTTTTGCTTGTTTATACTTGGCCGTTCTCAAAATGATATTTAAAGAAACAATTTTCTTTCCGTTTTTGTCTTGAAAATTTATTTACACTAAGCGGGCTTTGAAAATTCATTTTTGGGGGACCTAAAGTCGACTAAACGACATAAATACCATTGTCCTAAGACGGCTAGTTCAAACAATAAAGATTCCAATATATGTGTCTAAGTTTTTTTACAACTTTGTGCAAAATACAAGTATACAGCAAAATTTCACTTTAAAGAAAGCAAAATAAACAAATGACAATAAAAGAGAGGGAAGGCTAGGGGCGTACCAAGCCCCTAGTTGGCCATTTTCAACTGGTCAGCATTACAATGAGTACAATATTTGCTTTCATTTTTATTCTTCGGACTCAATTTATATTTAAAGAATTGTCGGGTTTGGGGCCCTTTTACCCAAAGGGGGCGAATTTTTAAAAATTTTTTTATCACCTTTTTAAAGTAAAA
>NC_081347.1:52799885-52830460 GCF_029784015.1 Lycium ferocissimum
TTTTCTCCTCCATGTCCCCCAAAATCCAATCTTTTAACCAACAAATACAATACAATTTCTAAATGACCATGGGACTTTTTGGGAATCGACAAGATTAAAAATCTTTGCCCAAAAGTCAACTTCAGGTCAACCCTTTTCACTTAAGCCTATATTTTCACCAAAATTACCCGAATTTGGTCTAGGCACCCCGAGAAGCATATCAGAGGTCCCCTTAGGTCAAAAGTGAGCTAATCAATGCTCGGGAATAGTGAAAACACCGAAAGAACTATAACGACCAAACGGGTCGTTACACTCGGGGTGCTGGATCATAGAGGTTATCGAGCCAATGCGTCTGCAAAATTATTTTGAGCCCTTGGAGTATACCTGAAGTTGATACTCTTGAATCTCCCGCACAATCTCTATACCAGATTCACATATAGGAGTATTTTATCATTTTTGGTTGCTCAATTTCCTTTCACTTGATTAATGAGCAAATCGGAGTCCCCGATTACCAACAACTCTTGTATGTTCATGTCCAACGCCATCCTGAGGCAGAGGATACATGTTTCATATTCCACTATGTTGTTGGTACATCTGAAGTTGATCTTTGCGGCCATCGGATGGTGTTGTCCTGTTTCTGATATTAGCACTGCCCTGATTCCTGATCCTTTGTAATTGACTGCTCCATCGAAGAACAATCTCCAACTTGAGTATGATTGTGCCACCTCTTCCTCCACAGCCATTACTTCCTCATCTGGGAAGAAAGTCTGTAACGGTTCAAGTTTGTCATCCATGGGACTTTCTGCCAAAGAAGTCAACTAGGGCTTGTCCTTTGATTGCCTTTTGTGCTATGTATACGATGTTGAATTCGCTTAGTAGCATCTTCCATTTAGCCAATTTTCCTACAGGCATCGGTTGCTGAAAAATGTATCTCAATGGATCCATTCTGGATATTAGATGAGTGGTGAACACCGATAGGTAGTGCCTCAGTGTTTGAGCAATCCAGGTCAGAGCACAACAAGTTTTTTTCTACGAGCGTATACCGTGAATCGCAGGATGTGAACTTCTTACTTAGATGGTAGATGGCATGTTCCTTTTTGCCCTCTTCATCACGCTGGGCGAGCATGCACCCGAAAGCGTTTTCTGATACTGACAGGTATAGTAGTAGCGGACTCCCTAGCTTGGGTATCACTAGGACGGGAGGATTGGGAAGATATCTCTTGATTTTATCAAGTGCCTCTTTGCATTCTTCGGTACATTTATGGGAGCGTCTTTCTTGAGCAATTTAAGGATCAGGTCTATAATCACAGTTGATTGGGCTATGAACCGCCTAATGTAGTTTAACCTTTACAAGAAAGTCATGACTTCTTTCTTGGTCTTGGGAGGTGGTAAATCCCGGATTACCTTAATCTTGGTAGGGTCCAATTCGATGTCCCTGCGGCTGACTATGAACCCCAGTAGTTTACCTGCTGGCACTCTGAACGCGCACTTTGTTGGGTTTAGCTTCAGGTTGAATTTGCGAAGTCTGTCAAAGAACTTGCGCAAGTGCATGGTATGTTCCGAGCTTTCCCCTGATTTTATGATAACATCATCCACATAGACTTCAATCTCTCGATGCATCATATCGTGGAACAGGGCAGTCATATCTCTCATATATGTAGCGTCGACATTTTTGAGGCCGAACGGCATTACCCTGTAATGGTAGACTCCCCAAGGGGTGATAAAGGCTGTCTTCTCAAAGATCTTCTTGGCTAATGAGTATTTGAGGGTACCCGACGAAACAATCCACGAATTACTGCAGCTCGTGCTTGGAGTAGTTGTCTATTAGAATATGGATGTTTGGGAGAGGAAAGTTGTCTTTTGGGCTGGCCCGATTGAGATCTCAGTAGTCCACACAGATTCGAATCTTTCCGTCCTTCTTGGGTACTGGCACTATGTTGGCCACCCAAGTGGGGTAGGATGTCACCTCCACTATTCCAGACTTGATCTGTTTCTCTACTTCGCCCTTTATCCTAATTCTTATGTCTAGCCTAAATGTTCACGTCTTTTGTTTGATTGGCTCTCTGTCTACCTGTGGGCATAAGCACAAAGATCTAAAAAGAAAAAGGATGTCAGTACGAACAATGTACTGAGTATGTAAGGCATGCATCATAAAGTAACAAGAGAACAAGAAGATAAAGTAAAGAAAAGAAGATAACAAAGCATCGTCATTGCCTCTTAAGGCGGAGCTACGTACGCATACGCGTAAAATATCATATCATGTATTGCTGGGGAACGTGCAACCCGATCCATATATCATCATATATCAATATATTACCGTGGAACGTACGGCCCGATCCATCACCCATATAGCCCGCGTCCGGGATGATATCATAAGATACCAGCTGATCAGGTGGCTATGCGTCTATAGCGCCTCACCTTTCCCCATGTCCCCTATATACATATACATATCATATACATATATAATATACGTAGCATGCATGAGAGCCCAAGTAAAAGTGCGCTCTCTCGGAGTAACGTAAGGTCGTAAACCTCGGAGTACATTATGGCGTCATTATCACTGTTAGGTCTCACTTTGAATGGTCCATGACATGAACTGAGGCCATATGTTATATAGCTCACTCAGACATAAGCTGAGGCCATATGCTTTATAGCTCACTCAGTCACGTCATGAAATCATTTAGAAACTTAGGCTTGAAAATCTCTAGGATTGGAGTCATCGTAAGATCCTTTAGAAACTGTGGACTTCTGACGTTTCCGTGTTAGATTATGGACAAAACATAGGAATCATGCCTTTGAATGAAAAGGGGATAGCCTTACATACCTTTGTATCTCCTTAACGATGTCAATTAAAAGCTCTCCTTCCGGCTTACCATTCTACATACAAAGGGGTTTGTACGAAGGTTAGATTGTTGAAGGTATGCTTAAGCCTAAACTAAAGCGGATAAGGCTAACGGAAATTGGGCAGCATTTCGTTTGTTTCAACCACTTTCCCTCAACTAATAAAACAGCTCCCAAACAATACAACGACATCCATAATATCATAATACACAAATTCCCTCAAGTTAAACATTATTCAACTTCCAAATTCATCCCCCGAGATCCTCCATAACGACAACTATGATATAACCTCATGTATGTCATTCACATGATACTTACTCAACACCACTAGTACCATTTATAATAAGATTATACCTATATCATGCCATGAATCCTAACTCAATTACCTTTCAAGCCAATATACCATTATTTGCACACTTAAGCTCATATTCCATACTTGTTTCTAATACAAGTTCTTCAACTACTCAACACCCTTACTAACATGAAATAATTGTAACACTCACCTTTGGTTATGTATAGATGGTCTTTGGATGAGAATACTTCACTTGAGAAGAACTCCACTTCAATACCAAAGAGATTCTCAACTTCTATCCACCCTTAGAAAGCATTCACACTCTTAATTCTACCAACTTTTGATGTTTGATCTTTGATTTCCTCTCTTGAATATGTATTAATCTGTTAGGAAGAGGGTTCTAGAGGTTTTTGGAAGGTTAGAGGAGTGAGAAGTGAGAAAAAGAAGATGAAACCGTGCATCTATAAAAATTGCACTCGGACCCAACCCGAAATATATGGTCCACTATACGGACCGTATAATTTATACGGTCCGTACATTGGACCGTATGTTTCTTCCAGAAAACCACCCTTCACTGGAAGGGTTCTACGGTCAGGTATACGGGCCGTATAAAATATACGGTCCGTATATATGACCGTATAATCCCCAGTTTTTCCGATTTCGTTCTCGTCGCTTCGTTTGACCTCGAATCCTTACGGAACCTTCGGTACTTCGTGTAACACCTCCTTAATGATCTAACGTACATTATAACTCCTCCTTAAGACCTTACTAAATATTCGTTAGTTCAACACCCGTGAAATCCTTCCAAAGCATGGCTTATACTTTGTTTCCCTTGGTGAACCTAATTCCGCCAAGTCGCATAACTTAAAAATCTCATCACATATACATTAAGACTGCCAATCGCCCTCTTGTAGTCGTGAAGGCCTCGTGTCCGACTTAGCTGACGTTAGTCTATTCACGACGTAACGACATGAAATTGCCGAGGTGTAACATCTTCTTTTTGCGGAGCTCCCAAGTGACCACTGATTCGTGTCTCTTTGACGTCCTCTTCGCCATCAAGGTTGATCACCTCAGTTTCATCCATATTTGGATTCTTTTTATCTTCTAATTCTTCTACCAGTCCCTCTGGCATCATTGTCGCTTCGTCGTACTCCTCGTACTCCTGCTGACTATTTTCCTCATTCGTTTCACGATACGTCATGACATTTTTAGTTGTTTTGTTATGGTTACTACTGAAAAGGCCAGGCAAAGTAAAGTTAGGCTTATTTATTGTTATTTACACATGATTAGTTAGAAAACTTTCATTTTTATTATCTAATAAGAATAGCAGTTTTACGTAGACCGAGGCTTTTCATTAATTCAAGAGTAATTAGTTACAAATTGGGGTCCTGGTTCGGAACAACGTTGGATTATTTTCATTTTTAAACATCACGAAGTTATTTATAAAAGGAGATCATTCGGGCCTCAGCCGACGTCGCCGCTTTTTAGCAAAAAAATTTCAGAAAAATCCATCTCTCTACTGAGGAGCCAAGAGAGGAGTAGATGTCCAATTGTTCACGCGCTCTCCTAGCTTCAGACTATATATGGTAAGCGTCTCCTGGATTTTCTCAATAATCGTGTAACATCTCTCTTCTTGAAGCAACAACTCGCGACCCCCATCAACTTCTTCTCCATTCTGTATTAGCGTCTGATTAGAAAATGACGGGTACAACCCCAGAATTGGTTGTGGTAGATTCCCCGCTCTGGCTTCTCTTCTAATGGCTTTCGTAAGCTCATCCTCACTAGGAGCATACCCCAGACGGAAGTGGTAGTTTTTTTCAGGAAGAGGCATGGGTTCTGTTATGCCTCCCAGATCTCTCCCCAGGTATTTCCCTATTTCAAAACTGTTTCTCAGCATGGTGGAGGCAATCATTTTATAGATTGCTGGCATCAGTTCACCTACCTCTACTTTTGAATGGGTGGCTCCCACATATTCCACTACGTGGAAGTTTGATTTGTTTGGACTCCCTTCGATCACTGGTATAATGTTATAAGGATATTTCTAGGTATCCTTCTCAGCTGGAACCATAATTTCGTGGCCCTGCCATTCAAATTTTATGGCCTGGTGTAGACTTGATGGTATCGCACTGGCGGAGTGTATCCAGGGTCTTCCTAAGAGCATGTTGTAATTGGGAGTGATTGCCATGACTTGGAATTCTACTGTGAAGGAGGCAGGTCCGACCTGGATTTGTAGGTCCACTTCTCCCAAGAAATCACTTAGGGATCCATCAAATCCCCTGACGTTCATCTCGCTCTAGTGAATCTTGCCTATGTCACCGCCAAGCGTGTTATTGTGGTTACGGGGCAGATGTTGAGGCCCGATCCATTATCCATAAGTACTCTTCCTATGACCTTGTCATGACATTCTAGAGTGATATGGAGGTCTTTGTTGTGAAAGGTTCCCTCAACTGGAAATTCCTCGTTAGGAAGCAGATTTTATGTTCCCCAATGATATGGGCTACTAGTCCAGCTAAATCTTCACTACTTGTACTAGTGGGTACATGTGCGTCGTCCAATACCCTCGTGAGGGCATGCTTGTGTGACGGGGAGCTAGCCAATAATGATAACATCGAGATTTGTGCCGATGTCTTCTTTAAATGCTCAACAATGGAATAATATGTTGGTTGTCTGCGCCGCCAAAAATCTTCAGCTTCTCATTTGGTTATCGCCCTTTTCTGAGTATTTTCTTTCCTTGTGGCGTTCTGGGCTATTTCTTTATGAGTGTAGCATCTTCCTGAACGAGTCATGCCTTGGGTCATAACTGTTTGCACAAAGGATTGGCTTTTTAGGGTTAGGCACAATCTGTTGTGCCACCTGGGCTACCATGGGTGCTGAAAACAAAGTCCTAAAAATTGGTATAACCTTGGGAACTCTCGGACTGGGGATCAAAACTGTGAATTTGGGACGTTCCTGGAGTGTCAGGGACGTAACTGTCTGTTCAAGATACTCGACTATTTTGGGGACCAACGCCCTGCAAGCTTCCCAGTCTTTATCTCTTTCTACCATGTGGACTCCGCTATTTCCATGATTCGATAGTGGGTTCATGTTTATGTTGGGAGCTGCAGTTTTCAGGATGATTTCTCTTTTGTCGATCAGATCTTGGATTTTGTATTTTAGATTTATGCAATCTTCTGTGTTGTGCCCATTCCCTTCTGAATGGTAAGCACAAGTCTGGTCGGCCCTGTAGAACCTACTTTCAAGCTGTGCTGGTTTTGGTGGACTTCTGGATCAATCTCGCAGTTAATAGTATTTTAAAAAGTCAAGCCCTCGGATTGAGGAGCGCCGTGAATTCTCTCACTGGCCTTTTATCAAAAGCTGGACGTGGAGCATTATATGCTGGGGCCGGTGGTTGATTTTGGTAATTTTAGGGTTAATAGGCTTGTGATGGGTTGTTATGCGGTGGGTGGTAGTTTTGTTGTGGTGGTGGTTGGTATGTTTGTTGTGGTGGTGGTGGTTGATAAGCGAGACAGCGTACACACCTGATATTAGCGGAGCCGGTAGGCCGGTACGCAGAGGAAGGTTGGTTACGCGTAATATACAAAATGGGTCAGGAAAGAGTGGAGTAATTCACGAGGGCCGGAGTTTGGTGAGAAGATTGTGGTTCTTTTGGATATTGGTTCGGAATGTGGGATATGCTCGCCACATCCATTTTCTTTTTACGGAGGGCTCCCGCAGTGGCCTATCTAGATGTTTTATTAAAGATACTGATGATCTTTCCAGATTTAAGACCATCTTCTATGGCCTCCCCTATTTTTACCAACTCAAAAGAGGGCCTCTAATAAATAGGAGCAGACACACGGATATTGGGCGGAGCCTTGTAGGCCGGTACAGTAGTGGTGAAGGTTGGTTACACGTAACATACAGGTGCTGGGCTGTATGAAAGAGCGGAGTAATTCACGAGGGCCGGAGTTTGGTGAGAAAATTGTGGTTCTTTTGGATATTGGTTCGGAACATGGGATATGCTCGCCACGTCCACTTTCTTTTTACGAAGGTCTCCCGCAGTGGCTATCTAGACGTTTTATTAAAGATACTGATGTTCTTTCCAGATTTGAGACCATCTTCTATGGCCTCCCCTATTTTTACCAACTCAAAAAAGGGCCTCCCGGCCATGGATAACATCCTATCATAGAAATTAGGCTCCTGTGACCTGATGAACATAGAGACTAGCTATCCCTCGCACATTGGCGGCTACATACGGGCTACTTCGTCCCTCCACCAGCTGGCGAATTCTCGATAGGTTTCTGTTGACTTCTGTTTGACCTTTCCGAGGTAGTAGCGGTCCGGTACGGTTTCAACATTGAAACGAAATCTCTACATGAAGGATTCTACCATATCTTCCAAAGGAGCCATTGTCGCATGTCTTGTATGGCGAACCATTCGGCTGTTTCGCCGGTCAGGCTACGATGAATAGTCGCATGATCAAAGGTTCATTTTTCTTCACTTCGACCAACTGGTCACAGTATGAACAGAGTGTGCTTTGGGATTCCCTGTCCCGTTGAACGTTTCAGATTTTGGAATTTTGAACCCTTCTCGGTGTCCAACCGTGTGCGCACAAGTCGTCGTACCTTGGGCTCGTGTGGCCTTTCTTGCGAACTCCGTTGGATTTTTCCAAAGAACTCCTCCATCTTTCTCTCCATGTCTTTTTCGCGTCTGTCTTGTTCAGCCCTCCAAGTCCTCTCCATTTTCTCATAATGATCCAACTTCTTGTGTCCAGTGAAGATTCATTTGGGATGTTGGGAGTGAAGAAGGACACTTAGTGGTGCGATGGTTAAACGGGGTAGTGGTGGTTTTCCCAATCCGTAGGGCCGATGCGTGTGCTTGGCTTGCCTGGTTGAAGAATACCGATTGAGGGGTTTGGTATGAGTGAGGGGACTGAGTGTGTGATTACTGGGACTTGGGTGTTTTTAATTGGTGGTAGGGTACAGTAAGAGGGGCCAGCATGGTTTGGATTGGCGGTGTTTAATGGAGGTGGCATGCCTCCTGGTGGGTAGACAGGAAAGTGGTCGGGCATTGGAGAGCTTAATGAGGGGAAGGGAGGAGGAGGCCTCCTTTCTTCAGTGGAGGTATTCTTTTCAAAGATCGGTCACCTCCCTTCTGGCTACTTTTTCCTGGAGAGTGGTGACGGTAGTCAATAATGTTGCAATCACATCCTCTCGGGATGCTGCCTGTTGTGAATCCTGGGTGTCTCCGTTGTTAAGAACGAGCTCATTTCTTACTTCTTTAGGTGGTACCAATCATTTTGTCTTTACCTTTGACTGAGAGAGATGCTAACGCGGCTTTGGATCTCGTGAAGTATGCCAGCTTTCAATGTTACACTAATCGACCCTTTTTTATAAGATAAGAATAACTCAACGGTAAAGAAAGTTAGTTTCTGGATATAAAATATAAAAGGAAGATATCACATATGGGTATTTAAAGTGCAAGTAGCACATAAAGTCATGCATTGAAGCTTGAATACTTTTGATCCTATGTTCTAAAGGTTCGGATATTACGGGTTTTTTATGTTTGGGAGGATCTTAGTCTGGTGGTTTCGCGGTTGACCTACTATGGTGAACCCTTCGACCTGTCATAAAAATTTAAACAAACGGGGGTGAATTATAATTTAAATTATGAAGGGACCGAGTCTTACGTAGACTGCCTACGTATCCAGTCGGGGAAATCAAGCCCTACGTAGTTCGATTGCAAAAGAAGGATATACATTTCTTCCTAAATATCCTTTGGCTAATCCTAACTATAGGCATCCTCAGACCAGGCCCGACTAGGGCTTCCCACGTATCCCTCTATAGGGACATCAGGTCGGTGCGGTTCCTTTATATTTATGAGGGTGGGGGCAACATTTGTGCAAAAGAGAGGGACACCTAATATCTACTCAGAAGGCTAGCCTTGCAAGTTACTGTCCTTACGAACTTGCTCTCTCATGCCAATATTTCTTCTTCTCAAAACCATGGTGGAAGGAGGACCAAGATCTGTCCGGTCCTGATCTTATTTTCAAGCTCGAGTTTGAAGGCATAGAATTCCTCAATATCATGTCCCCTGGCTCCAGTATAGTATAAGCAGAACTTGTTTCTATTGGGCCCTAATGGCGCGGGCTCATAGACAGGTTCCACGGGTCTGATCTTGCTCAATGAGGCCAAAGTTACGAAAAAGAGAGCAAATGATTCCTCGAAAATCATGAAATTGTACCGCCAAATTTGAGTCTCGGGGGTAACTCCCTTTCCTGGGATAACAGGGTCAAGGACCAGCAAGGTATGTGGTCCCCACAAAGTCCCGATGATCCTGTCGTCGATTAAACTAACAATCCTTTTTCTTAACGCCAAACATTCGCTCAAGATATGTCCCGCCTGATTGAGGTGGAACGGGCATCTTTTGTAGGCATACACCAAGTCAGGAACTGGTACCCTAGCCCTAGTGGTGCAATTCATCTCGGTGGCCATCATTTTTCTAAATACTTTCTTGTAAGTGACAAGCAAAGGAGCTACTCTGAATGGGGAGGATCGAGCTCTGAATGCTATGCTCCATGGAGAAGGTATAGGAAGGTTTACCCTTCCAAGGTTCTTTGATGCCATAGTAGAGGCAGCAGGCATAGCATGGGTGAAGATGCATAGAAATTCGTTCCCTCATCAGTGGAGGCATAATAATCGGATTTGTCATCCACATCATTCTCTTGAAATTCGGGAAACATATCAAATGGGTCCTTCTCTCCTTCGACCCATATGTCGATAGGCTCTGGTTCTTCCTTCTCCATGTCCTGAGGGTCTTCCTCTTCCTCCTTTGGCTCTTCTTCTTCCTCCTCTAGCTCTTCTTCCTCCTCCTCCGGCTCTTCTTCTTCAATGGGCTTGGGATCCTTCTCTTAGGGCTTTTTTGCTTCATGTGGGTGCAATTTAAATACCCACGGATCCGACCCGGCTTCTTGTTCCCTATTTTCCCCTTTTGGGGTTCCTTCTCTGGGTGTTACAAGCCTCCTCTCTAGCTTTATGTAGCTTAGCACCACTCACCTCCTCAGGAACGTTTTTGTAGTATTGTTCTTGGGGTACCTCGTCTAGCAGAGTACCAACCATGTTCAGAAGCCCATCGACCTACTCAATTCTTTTCCCTATCTCCTGGAGGTGTTCTTCCATTTGCAGTATCTTTATTCGTAGCACCTCGGAGGTTTCTCCTAAAGCTTGCGTATTCTGTCCCCCTTGATTCGCCATCATAAGTCAACCTTTAGTGGAGATAAATTCGGGTAAGTTTTAAGCCTCGTGGTTTTTCTTTTGGGTATGTAGTTTAGATCATCGGACCAATTGTACTTAAGCTTTAACATATGACAACACACATAGCAAATAAGCATGTGAAACACGTATCAAGCAAACATGTAATTTGCAAATATTTATACTACTTGCGTTCCTAAGGCCTGAGTTAAGACTTTCTTAATCGTTTGAAACATGTAAGTGCCATTTGTGAAGATGAACCATTGCCTCAAAAAAGTCATCATGATTTAATAAATAATAATAATATCTTCCCCGAAGGAATTTCAAAAGTGATGATGAAGCCGACATAGGGCTCATAATAATAAAAGCAGTAAATTAGGGAGGTCCTCCAGCGGCTGATGTCAAGGCTTGGCTTGTCTTGGCCTTCTTAACCCTTCGAAGGGTGGTCTGAATATGAAGGCGTGCCTGATATAGCTCCATCCTGGCAATCACCGGGTCTGTTTCTTCCAAGATCCTGGCGAAATGCTCGTCTATACCCTCTAGTCATTCTTTCAGACGCTCATCTTCTTAGGAATTGTGATAAAGTATGGGCCCTGGGGCGGATGCATGGGCTAATTGTGTTACACCTCAGAAAAACTTCATGTCGTCGTATGGTAGATAGACTAACGTGGATTAAGAAGTATATGCATTTCTATAAGCAAGAAGTAGTACTTAACGGTTCCCATTAAGATTCCAAAGACGTTTGAAGTAAGAGAAGAAAGTTCGTTAAGGAAGGCGAAGTATACGTTGTGTTTTGGAAAAGGGTTTGCGAAGTAATGAGCTAATGACGATTTAAAAATGTTGTGAAGAAGCGTTACGATGCCCCTTAGATTGTTAATGAAGTGTTAAACAAGTGCTAAGAAGGTTCCATAAGAATCGGAGGTCAAACGAAAGGACGAGGACAAGTTTCGGGAAATCGTGGATTGTACGATCCTTTATACGGACCGTATAATTTATACGGCCCGTATATCAGTCCGTAGAACTCTGCCAGAGGAGTATAAGATTCTGGAGGAAATGTACAGTCCTTTATACGGACCGTATAATTTGTACAGTCCGTATAATAGGTCATAGATTTCGAGTCGGGTCAGATCTTCTTTTTCCATATATGCACGACCCTTCTTCTTATTTCTCATTTCCCACTTCTTCCACACTCTCAAAATTCCTAGAACCTTCTTCCAAGTATACCAAGACAAATCTAAGGTGAAATCAAACACCAAAAAGTATTACAATTAAGTGCAAGAATGCTAGCTAGAGTTGATGGGAGCAAGGAATCTCTTTGGAATTGAAGCTAGGGTTTTCTTCAAGTAGACCATTTCCATCTAAAACTCGTTTCTACATAATCAAAGGTAATTTTTATGATCATTTCATTTTTTTTAGAGTATTGAGGGGTTGAAAGACTTGGATTATGGAAGAAAACAGAATGTGGAGCTCAAATGTGAAAATAATGGTAATCTTGAATAGTAGTTGACATGAATCATGACTCTCGATGTATTATGAGTAAAATCTTGTCGTAAACGATACAAACGACATTAAGTAAGTATAATATGAGAACGAATATGAGGTTGTGTGATAATTTTGGTTATGGGTGATTTGAAATGCAATTGTGAGAATTAAATAATGGCCAACTTATTAAAGATTATTGATTATGATATTGTGGGTGTGTTGTTGACATTTGGAAGTTGTTAGATTATATGGAGAAAGTTATAGAAACAAAGGAGATGCTGCCCCATTTTCATTAGCTTTAGCTTAAGCTTAAGTATGTTTCCGACTATCTAATTCTAGTACAAATTCTCTTGAAGGTAGAATTGCAAACATTGGAGGAAAGCGCTTAAATTGATAAGTTAGAGAGACATCAAGGTATGTGAGGCTAGTCCCTTCTTTTATAAGGCATGATTCCCATGACATGATTCCCTTTATCTTTCCATGACTTTATTACATTCCGGAAACTATGAGTCTATGTTTATAAAGAGCTTCTCATGAGATAAAGATAAGAGACATGTTATGAATACGATAATGATGATGATGAGTCTATGTCTAAAGATTCCAAAGCCTACGATATGATATTCTTATGAAGTCTATGATTCTTCGATGATATTCATTGTTGTTATACTCACTTTATGATGCTCGTTCCTTCAAGGTGAGGCAGGATGATCATGACTACTCCATAATGGAATCGGGGGCTATCGACCTTACGTCACCCTGATAGAGTTATAACTTATCCTTGAGTTCTTATGCATGCATTATGATAAGTACATGATGATGAGATTACACCGTGCCTAGATGGCCGGGCAGACACCGCTAAGGTAGGCAGCTTATACACCATGTCTAGAGGGCACGGGCAAACACCACTAGTGGGCGACATGAGATGTTTACCCAGGACACGGGAGGCCTGCGCGGGCTTATGATGATGATCACACTGCACCTATATGGTCGGGCAGCTTATATACATGCATACTTGATATGATGATGTTTATGATGTAAGTTAGCATGCATTATTCAGTCTTAAGTGACATTCAGTTACAGGTTATTTCCTCATTGATGTTCCCTTGTTCCTTTGATATGCTATTATTGTTCATGCCTTACATACTCAGTACAATGTTCGTACTGACGTCCTTTCTTTTTGGACGTTGTGTTCATGCCCACAGGTAGACAGGGAGGCTGCCCATATTCATAAGAGGTTATCAGAAGATTTACAGGAGCACTCTATTATTCTGGAGGTGCCATTTTGATGCATTATTTTTTATATATACATATGGGCATGACGGGGTCCTGTCCCGTCCTTATGTCTAGTACTCTAGTAGAGGCTCGTAGATACGTATGTGTGGGTAGCAGATGTCCCATGCTGACTATATTGTATATTCTTGTATATCATTTTGCAGCCGAGAGGGCCTATGTATATTCACATATTGCCTTAGAGATTATATATACTCAGGTTAGGTACGATGACTAGCATAACGAGTAGTGCTCGGTAGTTAGCTCCGGGTACCCGTCATGGCCCCGAGCCGGGTCGTGACAAATTGTCCCTATAACCATTCATAATACCCTAGGTCACACCCTGCTTCAAACCTGTCTAGAGCTAAAGTATCTGGGCCCCAACTTATGCGGCCATTCCATTCCCTGAGAATTATACCAGCGTTCTTGATTTTCTATTCTGTGTGCTCAACGATGAACTGCTCGGGGTTCTCTACCGGAGATATCACTTACTTTCTACCAGATTGCCATAAAAGTCGACTCGAGATGGATAATAAGGACGGGTTCCTCGAACCCCGACTAATGGCACAAATGGGCAGTTTTTGCCTCAAACTACTATGCTTTCAAAAATGAAGTCAGGGAACATCCACTGGATCCGATTTTCAGTCAAGTCATCAAAGAAACCAGCCTAGGCACTTTTGGACATGAACTCGAGATTCGGACAATAATCCATGAGGCGATCTCTTTGGTTTTGTCGACTCCAACCCTGAACCTCTTCGGCTATGTTAATTTGTTTGATAATCTACCATTGCAGCAACAGATTCTATCATGGAAGTATCGAAAATGATTTCGGCACTTGTCTAAAGCCAGAAAGATATTAGCCAATATGATGGGTGCCAGGTCAAAATACCTTGTTTCTAGGTCTTTGGTTATGCCGTAGAAGATAGCATGGGGTGTCTATGGCCAATGATCCGTCCTATGGAAACACCATAGTGCCTAACAAGGCTATGGCGAAGGCTAAAGGCCTAACGGTCTCCCATTCTTCTCGACTCTTGAATTCCCTTTGATATAGAGTATACCCGGTGACATCCCTGAACCTCCAATATAGATCCTTCAAGGCTACGGTGGTCCTTGTGCCCAGGATGCCTCAATTAAGGCAAGAAACTTCATGATTTGGCTGACAGTATGCCTTTGTGGAAATAGCAGATTATGGTCTAACTTGTGTCGCCTCCTTAGACAGGTTCCATTGCTGTCTATAGCATCCCTAATTTTTTCTAGGGTCAGAGTCATTTCAATATTACCAAAACAGAACAGCATTTCCTTGTCATCCCGATACCTGACCAATACCTCTATTAGCTCTGGGCGACCCTTCATTGTCATGATAGAGGGAAAGTGTCCTAAAGTGCAACTAATTGTTCTCTGGTGGGCATCACCCAACCATTCATACCAAGCTCATAGCAACTCTAAAGCCTTGGTGACTGTGTCGAAGAGGATTCTTCGTTCCATCTACAAAACAAAACACAGTTAAGATTCCCCCATCCCATAGGATCAATGGTTCATCACATAGGTACAAACATGCCTCCCCATAGCATATAAATGAGATGCGGTATTCTTCGGGTCACAGACCGTCCGAACAAAAGGTAGTCTCTCTTAATGAGCCTTAGGTAGGTCTGAGATACCCAAGGCTCATCTAGGTATAAATGCTCTAGTTCAGTAGGGATTTGACCTAGCTCTATCCTAGTTTTTACTAGAGTGGGTTTTTATGAAAGACTAGGAACCCGAGCGAACAACTGAGGCTGAACCGTTAGGGCTGTTGGACGATTGCGAACCAACCCCGCCTCATAATGGTTTCAAAAGAATTTTTTTTGGTATTATACTGTAGGAACGACCGCGTGTTCCACTAAGTCGCCTTTGGACAAAGTGTAAAATAAATGCCAGGAGTGGCAGAGTTATGGTATGCATGTAATGATAGTTAATAATTGTGAGAAAGTGAACACATAAACAGTTAAAGCAAATATACTCATATTATATTGGAATCCTTATGGTTAGAACCTTTAAGTCCCCAGCAGAGTCGCCATCTCAGAACGGTTCTGCCACGACCCAATTTGAGACCGTGCGGGCACCTATCTTTCCCATCTCGGCAGGAGAACCCTCTCATTCATTTTTGACATCACTAAAACAACAATTCATTTAACTAACAAATATTTAAGGATAACAGCGGGACTTCATAATATATTCATTAACTCAAATGTTTACATAATTTCAACAATACATATTTACGTACCTCGATACAATTTCCCGCATGACCGGTCTAGACTAATACGAGAGCGACTAAGTAAATTTCAGAAGGACACTATGTTCTAAGACTCAACCTCCAATCTCGGAATGAGGTGGGAGGAGGCCTTCCAGACGAGCACCGCGTAACTTCGCATATACTTCGATCAATCACCTGAAACAATCTACACCCAGAAAGAGTATAGCAAGTGCAATATCAGTACAACCACGCGTACCGAGTAAGTATCATAGGCCGACAATGATTAGTAACATATATTGGTAAGAGAATTCATAGATAACGCTGATAATCACTTAAATCAATCAATACATCGCTATGCTCTAGGCCACAACTATACGCTAATGAAATTACAAGTCAAAATAACTTCACACAGATTTCCAATACCTAAATTCCTGATTGTTCATTTTAGATTTGTAAGTACGCTTTGTCGTTATAACGTCTCGGTTTCCTCACTTAGAGAATTCATAACGGATTCTGTGAGTAATCCAACAGTGCACAAGTCAACAATATAGAGCACATGTATACTGGGTTCCATACACACCCTTGCTAAATAAAGCCTCTAATCCGCAACTTACCAAGTTTGAATACATTCAAATCCAATCTGATCATCACTCAATCAGTCACCAGAATATCAATCAAGTCATAATGCAATGCAGTGCAATGATGGGATGAATGAAATGTAGTGCCATGCAATAAAATGTACACATATACTCCGGATGGAAATATCGATGTCTCAGTAGCAGAACCCAGTGTGACTCGCGAAGTCTAAGTGTCACCCGTCTCGGATCTTTGCCCAACAGATAGACGGGACCCTGGCTAATTACTTATCGGGAGAGTCTCACCGGCATCTCCCTGAGGACCTGTGGAGTCCATGCACTAACAATGATTCCGAGATATCATCGGAATAGGCCATGCAACAACGATGCCGGAATAGATCATCGGTCATCGGCCATCTCACAATCACTCAAGTAAAAGAGTCTGTAAAGTATCTGTCTCACACAATCAATGATTCCGGAATTGAACCTCGGGCATCGGCCTTCTCACAATCACTTAAGTAAAAGAGTTTATCAATATCATTTTCATACAATCAAGGATTCTGGAATTGATCTTCGGACATCGGCCTTTTCATAATTATTCAAGTAAAGAGTTTATCAATATATCAGTTTACTCAATCAACGATACCGGATCATCACCGGGTATCGGCCATACATCACGAATGTGTGAGAATGCTTGAAATGCCTCTATCAAGTATCAACAATCAAGTTCAACATCACAAGTACCAACAAAGGGTACGCCAACCATGTATTATATCACAATACTAACATTGGTATACTAACAATATACTGATATCACTAGTACCAACAACGGGTGCGTCAACAATGTATCATAATTGTAAATACCAACAACGATTATTAATCATATCTCAGTCAAGACAGTAACATAGATTCTGATATCTACCACTACTCACGACGTCAAGCCATCACAATGGAACAATCAACACACATAACGGGCTGGCTAGTCCAAACACCAACAGATCATTCAATTAATATACATTATTATCACTTCCCTAGCCCAGCCTATTTACTTAGAACAAGTTTCTCACTCACACCCTAGTCATTCACCACTATTGATTTGGGACTCATTTGCGACCGTAGTACATTTTATCATTTCATTAAGTATTTAAGTTCACTACGAGTACTCATGTGTTACAATAAGTTCTCATCGTTAGGCACAAAATAGATTTCGTCTGCTACTCCCAAGTCACATAAATCCACCGATAATCGAGAAATAAACCATATCAACACCTAATGAGTCTACTGGCCTGGCTTAGAACAAACAAGTCACACACAATACCAACCTAGAATTCCATCCCAAATCTCCGATTTCCTACGCATACATTCTCCGATTCTTCTATACAATAATACAGGAAACTAACCGGAGTCTACCGAAAGGAAGCCATAACCTACCTAATGGCCGAGCGGGTGCCACGAACATCCATTGATTCTTCAATTTGACCACTATAGCGCAACCATACAAGGAGTTTGGAGACCCCCATGAGACTCAAGAGTAGTATTCACCATTTAGCGCGTTTATCGAGGACCCCAACATTGATAAGGTAGATACAGAGTCTATTCCATTTTTAGGTTCACTTTCACTACGCTAGTTGATCAATCAACCTTTATTTAGGACAAAAATGGCTATTCTCAAGTCACTAGTTTGGTCAATTCGCCATTTTAAGCTTATTCTCCAAGAAACCCATTTTCAAGATCCAAGGTAGAGACTCATTTGTGTTTTCAATGGGATAATAAGGATTAGATCCAGATCTAAGTTGGGATAATGAACAAAGGGGAAAATAATCTAAGGGCTTATACCAAGAGGACAAAGGATTCATCTTTTTGGGAACTTAAGGGGTTTGAGATGCCCATTTGTGATTCTAGGAAAATGACCTTTGATGAGAATCAATACTAGGAAGAGTGATGGAAGAAGTTAGGGGAATAACCTTCCACAAGAAAACATCATTTTTGGCTCCAAAACTGCCTCAGGGGCGGCTGGACCCTTTAGGGTTTTGAAAAATGAAGCCAAATCCCGAAATGTCACTTAAATAGGTGGAATCACTATACGTGACTGCTGGGGCAGTCTCTCCACCGCTTCAGCTGTACCGCTTCAGCGTCAAAAGGCCGATGGGGCGGTCAACAAGGATTCTCTACTACGCCGCTTTTGCGGGTGCCATGCCGCTGGGGCGGCACCGCTGGGGCGGCCAGGATGGCGCTGAAGAGGCAAAACTGAGCCCGAGGGGCCCGGATCGAATTCTTCACGCAACTCGTACGATTTTCGGATCAAGTTAACAGTTCCCAAACTGTAAGGGGAGTTCAAGCATATCTCCAGGAGCCGGCTTAACGAATATTTTGAAATTCACCGTAACGACGAAACGGGCCGTTACAGGTTCGCATTTTTACGAGTGCAGTTAGCGCTTAAAAAAGCTACTTCGAACTCGTTGGTGCTCTTTTGGACTTTGTTTTAAAAGAGTTGCCACCTAATTTTTTGGATATTAGGAAAATCAGTTTTGAAGGGTTTATTCATATATAGTGAAAAAAAAAACCTTCGCAATCTAAAGTTTTAGGTAAGGGCTCTGGTGATCCCCTAGGGAAAGTATTAGGCACCCTAGTATTAAGCATCCGTACTATACGGTTGACCTTCGAATTCCAATGTATGATTATTTGCATGAACTGTTTATTTAGTGTTATTTCCCGCATTTATAAAGTCAGTCATTTGTATATCATTTATTTTCTGGAAATGAATTGAGTATATTCCCTTTATATATAGGGTATTTAGGTTCGGAATTGTAATATCCGAATATAAATAGTTTCCTTTCATGGATAAGAATAGTGTTTATAATAAAAGATATGAAGATTTGTTTACATTTAAATGATAAATATAAGTATGTTCTGTTCACGCTCAACTTATATGTGGCTCGGATCAATCCATTTAATATGTTTCAGAACGCCTTGTTAGACTTTGTTCACAAATGCGTAGTTATTTACAAATAATTGTGATTATAAAATGGCGTTTATTATCAATGGGCCAAACAGACTTGTTAAAAAAGGTTTTTTAGGAAGAAATCATATCACTGAATATTCTCGTTTTTCTGGGCTCAGCCCAGTTTCTATTTTTTTTTAAATTTTGGTTGGACTTGGCCCCAAAACATTTTCCTTTTACTATTAAAATGTGGTACGCAGTTTACAGCCCAAAACTCATTAGTTCTCTTCAATTACTTAGGGTTTTGGCCCAAAACCTTTCTTTTTTATATTTTAGAAATCTATACTTAGTATATTTTTTAATGGAAAACTGGTCTGGTTTTTCGTGTTTATACTTGTCCGTTCTCAAAATGATATTTAAAGAAACGATTTTCTTTCTGTTTTTGTCTTGAAAATTTATTTACACTAAGCGGGCTTTGAAAATTCATTTTTGGGGACCTAAAGTCGACTAAACGGCATAAGTACCGTTGTCCTAAGATGGCTAGTTCAAACAATAAAGATTCCAATATATGTGTCTGATTTTTTTTACAACTTTGGGCAAAATACAAGTACACAACAAAATTGCACTTTAAAGAAAGCAAAATAAACAAATGACAATAAAAGACAGGAAGGCTATAGGCGTACCAAGCCCCTAGTTGGTCATTTTCACCCATGGTTGGGCCTTCAATGTGTACAATATTTGCTTTCATTTTTATTCTTCGTCGGACTCGATTTATGTTAAAAGAATTCGCCAGTTGGTCCTTTGGCCCAACAGGTTAGCTGGTCTCGGCCCAAAGTGACCATGCACTGAGGAGGAGAAAAAGAAAAAAAAAAAGGGGACCCGGTTAGCTTATAATTTTTCGTACTTATCACTCACATAAGTATAAATGTACAATACACACATATATATACATATAGAATAATCAAGAACAATGTGTACACACGTGAGTATACAACATTAGATCTACCAGAGCTAAATGCGGAGATAAAATACCCGAGCCCTCTTTTCTTTTGTATTAAGTTTTTTAGGTTGGCCTCTACCTTGCTGAACTTGCACTGGGCTAGGCCCATTCTAAGGCTATAGTTGAACACTAAGCTTGCAATTGCAACTGAATGGGATTCTCCTCCCTTTAGACACGATATATCCTAGATATACACATTAATGTGTATATCATGTCTACACCAGGTGTATATTAGGTGGATACTCTCCCTTTTCTAAGGACCTAAGGCATATTCCTTAGGTATATTCATCCCTAAATAGGTTCTAAGGCTCTTATCTCAATTAATTGGCGAGATCTTTCCCTTTGCACCAGACATGACTCCTAAATTGCATGAAGACCATACTTATACATAGACCATTCAAACAAACACTCCAAACCAGATAAGTCATACAGTCCTACGTGGACACCAGTACCCAAATTCTAGCATGTTTGGTATAGTAGTAGGTTGAATTCAGACACAAGGATAAATTCACAACTCTAAGTAATGCAGGAATGGGAGGATCATGTATCTCACACAACATATCAGACACAAAATGGGGCGCTATGAGAAATAGTAACATGTTGATTAGAAAATGAGACACACAGGACATGGGACTCATGGCACAAGTAAACAGGCATTGCAGAGGCAGAACTAGAACCTTTCTGTGTCTAGGTTATCATATATAAGACATGGTATCATATAGAGATAGTAGTGTAGTTTGGACAAGCAAATAGGACATGGACAAGACAAACTACAAGCAAGTCTAGGGGCATGGAGAGGGTAAAGGATTACATCTTTTAAATTCCAGTTGAGCTTAACATAAGGACAACAATATGTGGCAAGGATATGTAAGATTCGTGCAGGAATTATAAACTCAGAGAAAAAAAGTGAAGAGGTTCAAAGAAAAGACAAACATGCTTTTTTAGTAGAGTTCTTGAAGAAAAGGATCTCATGGCCCTAATGACCTTTAATGATTCAATATTTAACATCCCAGTTTCATACTTCTGTTAAGCCCTTCCTTTTGTGCCTAACTTAACACATATGCACACTTAAACTCTTTATTTAATCAAATCATCAATTAATCCTAAATGTATAGTTAACTCTAATCTGGGGTCTCTTTTGGTCCAGGAATAGAATCCATGTGATCCCAAGGTCCCTTACAATGAGCATACAACCCCATAAGCCATAGAAGTGTCATGGTGCCCCTTATGTAAAGGAAAGGTGTTACGAACCAAGCTAGGCTTGGTTCTTCCTTAATCCTTTCTCCAGGGCACCTTTTAAAAAGTCTCATCTTAGGTTATGCGGTCTTAGCTCACTTTCTGTCCCTTGTGATCATGTGGAAACTTGTTTCTCAAACTATTCACAGCCAAGAATTCAATCCAAAAAGTTTCAAATACATGTACATATTAACAAACATGATCATTTAAGTTAGGGTCATAACCATTTCTCAACCACCTCAAGGTTTCATTAAGTTATTCGGACTCACAACATGGGTCAGGCTGCCATTAGCAGGTTACTCAGGTCCTTTTAATTTCACGGAATCATCACAAATAGGTCTAAACTCCCTACAGGTCATGCCATGTTATAAGATCTACTCAACCCAGTCCCAGAGATGCACACAACCAGATTAGCAAGCAATGGTAATTCAACACATAGGCAGGGTATTCTTAGAGATGCAGAAAGCCAAACAGTCAAGTAGTGATACTAACCATATAAGAAAGTCATTAGAATTCAAATTAGAGGTTAAAAATAATTCAAGAGTGGACACAACAGGCAGGTTTCCACTTTGAGCATTGCACTGATTCCTTTTAGAGAAGAGCCTTGGAAGAGTTTTGCGACTTAATGCATACATTTAGACTTAATGTCTTAGCTCACATTCCTTTTACAAATCCAGCATATAACAATCATACCTACTAACTAGAGCCAATGCCAATCCATACATATATGTAAACTCAAGACTTCCAGGAAAATGGATTACAGAAGCATATCATAAAAGCAAACAGTCAAACAATCTTGGATCAATCTTAATTCCTAGTAATGATTCCTCAAATATTTAATCTAAGCCAATCTTTTAAGAAAAGCTTATAACATAGCTATGTTCTAAAAATCAAAGACTCAATCAGTATCACAAGAAAGCAAGTTCTAAGATGCAAGGTGAAAATGCACAAATTAAAGAGAACAGGATGCACATGATCATAAGTAAAAGCAAGTGAAAAATATTAAGGTTATTACTTAATCTATCAATGATACTGACTTGGATCATCACTAGTTTTACCTCCTACAGACCCTTCATATCAATAGACAACATTTATACAAATTTAAACAAGCCTATAATTGATTAAGTTAACACACAACACTAAGTTAATGACAAATAATTGACTCAGGTGAGGCTAGACTCATTTACCCATTGATCCAGACTTAAGTCATTAAATTCAGGATCATATGCCAATACTCTAAGTGCCTATAGAACTGCACAGCACTCAAGGTTCATTTGAGAGTTCAGACACCATCAATATCACTCTATCCAATTGAGCTGATGTTGCTTACTATGATCCCCTTCTATACAAAGAAAACCTTACTAAATGACTAGCTCAGCATCATATTAAGCATGAGCTAAAGACTTTATACCATTTTCCCCACAAATAGCAGGTTAACTACTAACTAATTATATTAAGCATAAACCAATTATTTTACACTATTATCCCACCAAATACCATATTAACAACTAGCTAAACATTTTACTAATCAGAAGCTAAGCATACAGGAACTAAACATAAAAAAAAGGGGGGGGGGGGTGGGGGGAGAAAATGATAGAGGCTTACCTTTTTGGTGTGCAACCGTGAAAATAATGAACTTGGAGCCTTTGTGCTTCCAATTCCCACACTTAGCCACACAGAAAACACGAAAAAGAAACAAAGTTTTATAACTGGAAAGACTCAAACTCTTTAGTTAAAGTTTAAAATAATACTGATGAAGCCTAAATTTCGAGTAAAACTCAAAATTCAAGCCTCTCAAGGTTGTAAAAACTTGTTTAAACGATGAGGGATGGGGTTCTATTTATAGAACCCCAAAATTTGTCTCAAATCCTATAATACCAATGTGGGACTTGTGGATTTTTCACAAGTCATCAGTTGTTTCAACTTTGAACGAACAAGATTAAAAAGGAAACTATGATTAACGGCTCGATTTGAGCCAACCACTCGGCATACTCACATTCAAAGAAAAAAAATAAAGAAAAAAAGGATAAATTGAAGGGGATTGTACCTTTTAGGACGTGTTTGGATGAATTTTGGTGGTGAAAATCATGAAAAGGATGAAGCCATAAATGCTTCGTCCTTTTCTCTACCACAACCACGCCTTACACGCCTAATACGATCGTAGGCTTGCCTATACCGGCGATGGGACAGGAAGAGAGAAGGAGGAGTAGGGTGGCGACGCTAGGGTTATGAAACCCTAGCCGCAATTGACAAAAGACCCCTTTGGGGTCTAATTTGTGAATGGAAGGAGTATATATATTTAGGCTATTGGGTCAGGTCTGGTTTGTTTGGACTAGGCTTGGTCATCTATAAAAGAAAACGAAAGAAGGTCCTTTTGACATATATATACACACACAATATATATATATATATATATATATATATATATATATATATATATATATATATATATATATATATATATATATATATATATTTATGAAGGGCCAAATAGGCAGTCCACTAAATGGTCAAAGCTGAAACATCAATTGTTAACCATGATATTTTAATCATGATCGAATTAGGACGTAATTAACCTGTTAATTTATTTGAAATACGGTCAATTATGCAAATGGGCTTAACTTTGCAGAACACGGCCTTAATTGATTTAATCCCTTTGATCATTTCAATTATGGCCACATTTGGCCTAATTGGCCGATCTAAAGTTAATTTATAAAGAAAAAAAGCCTTAATAAATTTGAGCACATGAAGTTGGCTATTCCAACTAAGGTTATTAAGAGGCTACTTTTTGCAAAAATGACCCCAATTGTCTCAATCATGAATTGATTTATTCAAGTGTGGTCCCAATGTAAACAATTAACCAATTTGCAATAATGACCCTCTAATTGATTAACCTAATTAAATACTAAAAAAAATTATGCAAACACACTAAATTGGAGATTAGGGGTAAAATGGTCGATTCTTTTAATTACTCAAATTCGTTGGATTAAAGGGAATAAAACATGTGCCAATTTTACTTTTTGACAATTTAAACAATTAAATAAGTGATTATTCAAAATTGTTTTGCTTTTGATTAATTCTAACAAATATTTCATAAATGTCATAAAATGTACCAGTTAATTCCTAAATAACTTGTAATATCATAGAAATCATTTTATCAATTCAAAGGAGTAAAATATTGACCCGACCATTTTTTTTTTTTTTTTTGTAAAATCATTTTGACCTTTTAAGAATGCATATTCATTTTGTTTGTCATCCAAGGACTCTGAGTAATTAAAATAAATTACGAGAGGTTAAAAATTAGGTGTCAACAAGTATGTCATCTACATACAATGTTAAAATCACAAACTTCTTTCTCGATCTTTTGGTATACACGCAATGGTCTTCATCCATCATTCTAAAACCATTGGATACGACAACATTCTAAAACTGTATATACCACTATCTTGAAGATTGTTTGAGGCCATAAATAGACTTCAAAAGTCTACAAACCTTTTGTTCGTGGCCCTTTTCAATGAAACATTAAGGTTGTTCCATATAAATTTCTTCATCTAATTCTCCATTGAGAAAGGCAGTCTTTACATCCATTTGATGTAACTAAAGATCCAAGCTTGCATTCATAGCTAGAACAAGACGAACAGAGGTAAACCTAACAACAGGCAAGAAAGTCTCGTCGCAGTCTATTCCTTTCTATTGTGTATACCCTTTTGCCACTAGTCGAGCCTTATATCTTTCCATACCCCATCAGCCTAAGCTTTATTTTGAGAACCCGTTTGCTTCCAATAGTTTTGCGTCCACCGAGGGAGGTCAACTAGTTCCCTAATTTGTTGACTCTCATAGACTTCAACTCATCTTCCATTGCTTTTGTCCATTTGTCCTTAGAAGGGCATGAGGGAGCCTCTTTTATATTTTTAGTCTCATTTTCATCTTGCCGGAATATCATAAATAATCCACCGCCTTCAATGTCAAATCGTCGGTGGGCAGTCTTTTTACAAGAACCACGTATAGTTTGTGATTCATCATTGTTCCCATTTGGATCAATGTTGCTCCCACTCAGATCAAGAATATTCAACTTGCTTCAACTTGGAACAAGATCGGTGACCATCTCGCTCCCACTGGGAATAAGATCCATTTGGTCACTTTCATTAAGTGTAGAAGGATTACTTTCATTCGCACTTTGATGATGGAAGAGGTTTCTTTATGAGAAACTAATTCATCATCTGCTAAAATACTCTCCCGCTCGAATGAAGAGATCCTTGTACGTCTTGATCCCCTAGCTCAAACAATGATAGGTCTTGGCCTACCTCTCCCTTCTTAGAAAACTCATTCTCTAAGAATGTGACATCTCGTGATTCAAATTTAGTTACACTTCACTGTTTTGCTGACCTATAAATACATAACCCTTTGAGGTTTCAGAGTACCTTATAAAGATACTTTCTTTCCTCTCGGGCCCAATTTTCCATATTTGTGAGAGGGATCATGTGAATATGCAGCACAACCCCAAGGTTTTAATACACTCAGGTTAGGATGTCTTCGAGTCCATAACTCATATAGAGTGGTTGCAACTGATTTTATAGGTACTTAGTTAAGTACATAGGTGGCGATAAACAACGTCACCCCCGAAAATTACTATTGGGAGGTTAGCTTGTGCCATCATCGACCTAACCATTTCTAGGATCGTTCTGTTTCTTCTCTCTGCAACACCATTTTGTTGTGGAGTATCTGGAATGGTCAACTGATGAATTATTCCCTTTTCATCACATAATCCATTAAATTGAGTCGATAAGTATTCCCGGCCACGATCAGTTCGAAGAGCTTTTATCTTCTTGTCTAATTGATTTTTCACTAAGCTCATATAGCGTTTGAAACAACTTATTGCTTCAGATTTATGGGAAATTAAATAGACATAAACAAAATGGAAGTAAAATCATCAATAAATGTAATGAAATAACTTGCTCCATGCCTAGCTCTAATATTCATAGGCTCACAGATATCGAATGGACTAATTGCAAAGGATATTCGACTCTACAGTACCATTTCTTGAAAGGTTTTCGCGATTTTTCCCGCTAGACAATTTTCACAAGTGGACAATTCCACATGTTCAATGCCGGTAAGAAAACCTTATTTCACTAGCCTTTGCATTCTTTGTTGGCCAATATGACTAAGTCTAGCATGCCATATGTTTACATCACTATCATATTTATTTGTAGAAGCAAACATAGAAAAACTAGCATTATTATTGAATGAACCATAATCCAAATCCATAATAAATGAACCTCCAGTCACATGAACAAAACCAAATAATGTTGAATCATAAGTCAACTTGAGATAAGTGTCATAAAAGAATAAGCTAAATCCTAGCCTAAGCAAAACAGAGACTGAAATAACATTCCGAGGAATTGTTGGTGCATAGAGGACATCATGTGGAATTAGGTCTCAACCACCACGCAGGACTAACTTGCATGTACCGATCCCTTCAACAACAACTTTATTGTTGTTTTCCACATATATCCACTTTGCTCCACGCGAAACTCGTCGAAATTCAACAAAGGCATTACGCTCCCAAGCTATGTGTTTCGTTGCTTCCGAGTCTACAATCCACAAAGGATTAGATTCAGTTAGTAAAACAGAACGAGAAACACAAAGTTCACTAATTTGAATTTTATGAAATACCTTTCTTGGAGGCTCAGAGCAATCCTTAGCATAGTGACCCTTATTTTCATAATTATAGCACTTCACTTTAGTAACATTGACACATTTAGGACATCTATTCTTTCCTTTTTCAGTCTTTGCTCGTTTAGCAGGCTGAGCTGGCTGAGTCTGAGGTGGCCCTCTCTTCTTTCCCCAGTTCTTTCACTTTGGATCACCTTTGTTTTTGGAGGTTGTTTCCATGCAACTCGGCCTCGGTCAAGCTTTGCAGCCTCAAGTCGTTCCTCCTCTAACTCAAGATGCCTCCGGACATCTTCCAGAGTTGTGATTCTTTCATTATGAGTCAAGTGCATCTTCATATGATCCCACGAACTAGGCAAAGAGCATATGGTAGCTTTAATGTATTGTTCATCGGTCAACACATGACCAGTATCTTTTAACTCCCCGATCATGTTTGTTATTTGCTTCAGATGCGTTTTCATTGAATGCTCTGGGCGTTTCTTGAATGAGACAAACTTGATCATCAAGGATCTTAGCCTTGCAGTAGAACAGGTACCAAACCTATTCTTCAAAGCAATCCAAAGTTCCATAGCTCTTTGGTGATCCTTGAACTCCCTTAGAATGTCATCATCCAAGGTGCTTAGCAATGTAATGCGAGCAGTGGAGTCCTTTCTTCAAGATAATACGGCTTCGTAGTGATACATCTTGTAAGTGTTGCCATCCTCAGGCTCATTCATGACATTATTGATAGCCTCTAGAGCCTCTTTCTCTTCCAGCACATACTGAACTTTCAAGCTCCATGTTTCATAGTTGTCACCGTTGAGTTTCAACCCTTTGTTGAGCTCAGCAACATTGTTTTTCGAAGCAGTAGTCATTCTTTAACAAAATAAAAAGAATGTAATGAGAATCATATAAAATAACAAAACGCAAGGCACTATGTTCAACACACATATATATTACACTAAGCATCAATTGACTAAGGTAATAAACTCATATATTAATCATGGAGTCTAGAGTTCACTATGTTCCCAATCATCGTCCAAAAATTAAGATATTATGAAAATTAACCTAGTCAATTACTTAGCTAAGCGTCTTAATCACATTTAAGGCAACATAATTGTCTCTCATGATTTTATGATCCCATATGGATTATCAGTTAAACAAATTAACTTTTATACGCATGCTAATAAAATTAATGTCACGCTTATAAACATCTATTACATGCTAAATAATTCACATGAAAATCTTAATGTCAAACTAATGAGCATTGTACACATGTTAAACAAATTAACAAGCAAGATTAATGTTAAAACAATTAACATCTATTACATGCTAATTAACATTTAAACTAATTAACATATTATACATGCTAAAAATATTAACATAGGCTTTACCATCATGAGGCTAAACTAATTAACATTTAGCACACATTAAATAAATTAACCTGAAAAATTAATGTTAAACTAATTAACATTTTTAAACATGAGAAAAAAAATAACAAATAAATCTATTGTTAAGTTAATTTACATTTCGTGCATGTTGAACGCCTCCAAAAAAAAAAAAAAAAAAAAAAGAAGGTATGTTAAACAAATTAACACTTTAAGTAAGCCAAACAAAATAATCAAATAAATATAATGTTAAACTAATTAACATTTTAAACTTGCTAATCAAATTAGCAAATAAATCTCATGTTAAACAAATTAATATTTTGAACATGTTAAACAAATTTGACAGATACATCTAATGTTAAACTATTAAATTTTTTTAAGCAATTGGGATAATAATTTAATTTCATTAAAAAATATAAATACTAAATTTATATTCTGAAAATTAGGTCCATATGACTCAATATTCTGAAAATTAGGTCCATATGACCAAATTTCTTAATTTGGATATTAATTAAAAAACAGAAGCTTTTAAATCAGGCCATTAGCTCAAAAAAAATTGGCAAAATAATTTTAAGTGGGCCTTTAGCCCAAATGTTGTCAGCCCCTTTCAAAAAATTGGACAGATCATTTAAAATGGGCCTTTAGCCCAACTTATTAATTCTGTAGCCCTAGGACAAAATCATTTTTTTGTTTTTTTGTGCTTTTCTTTGGGGTGGTCTTTAAATTTTCATCCTCATATTGTAGTGCTTTAAATTATGCACTCATAATCTTTCTGCCTTTAATTTTTGCCTTCGCATTGCAACTTTGAGCTTTCGCGCCGAAATAATGATTCGAGTTGAATCCCCCGCCGAAAATAAATTAAAAAAAAATCGCAAGGCAAGTTTGGGTCCCGTATCGCGGACCGAGATACTTTTGTTGAATTACACATTTTATGCCGGACCGACATACTCGTCTTCTATGGGACTTGGCATAAGTATCGGGTCCATAACTTTGATAATTCCTTCAGTTATCGTTAGGGGCATCTTTTAAGGGAAAAAACTTTATCGGGACTGGCAAAACTTTGTGAAGGAATTATCAAAGTTATGCGGACCGCATTTTTGCCAATCGCGCCCATAAGGCTAAGTATCGGGCCCGAGCATATTTTTGGTACCGCGGTTATGCCGGTGGGGCATCTTTTTAATGGGCAACTTACTGGATCGGCATCTTTTGAATGAATTATCAAAGTTATGCGGCCCGGGCATACTTATCCCAAGTACCCCAAAAGGCTAAGTATGCCGGGTCGCGTCTATTAATTCTTCGTGTATCGTTGGAAAATAAAAACTTGCCTGCGATTTTTTAATTTTGTGCGTGAGTTCGAACCTGGTTTATGGTTTACTGAAGAAAAAATTTAAAGATTTAAATATGGAAAAGAAAAATTTAAATGTACTACCCCAAACGAAAGACGGTCTGCGAATTGCCCGGACAAAATTGAAAAGAACTCTAGGTCCTAAGAGAAAGAAGACTACTCAAGCCCATTTAATGAAAACCATTATCATAAGTCTTTAGGGTTTTTAGAAGAGGTATTTCTCATTGAGTCTTGACAATTTCTTTTAGCCGCAGCAGTAGCAAATGAAGCCATTGCTTTTGCATAGAAAGGCAAAAAAAAATAAAAAAATTCATCCCTTCTTCTCTTCTTCTTTTTTGCCATAGCTTCATAGGGAACTGTAGTCATCATATTTGGAGCACATAGATATTTTTTTTTCTTCAAAATTTGAACCAAAAGTGTAATAAAAACACTTTATGTGTTCAGTGATGATTTAACTGTAATGGCTAGTTTGATTATGCAAGTAAATTTATTGATAAATTTTGGGTTGTAAATTTATTAGGCCAAAACAAAATTGACACTTAAAATGAAACAGGGGGAGAATTTTATAAAAATGTTCCTAAATGAAAATAATACATCATTTAAATTGAGACAAAAAAAAGTAACACTCCAAAAAATGATGCTTTGGGAGGTACATATATAAATGACTAGGCAAAAACTAGAGAACCTAAAAACTCTTCCGAGTTTTCTTTTACACCTCTCAGTTCTCTTTCCCTCTACTGTACCCGAAAAGTTTTCCTTTCCATCTTCTCCTCGCCTCTCTATCCTAACCTACCCATAAACTAAGACACCGTTTGGTAGTTGGTTAGTAACTAAGTTAAACAAGAATTAAATTCTGCATAAGTAATATTACATTTGGTAATATTTTTTTGCTATGCATAAGATTCAACACACCTAATACAGTGTTTGATTTGCAATTTCAAAACCCCAATACATGTATAAATTATGAAATTTATATAGTAGTTTTTTGTACATGATAGAAGATAGAATAGCTAATACATGAATAACTAAATCCTGCATAATATAATGGCAACATAAATTCCTTCATAATTAATCCCTGTATTACTTATAATATGTAAGTCCTTATTATAAAATTTA
>NC_081347.1:52830560-53053307 GCF_029784015.1 Lycium ferocissimum
ATTCACAAGTTTTCTTAATTCATTTTTGGCCCAAATATTTCCTTAATGTTTTCCATGCCAACAAAGTCATATACTACTTATTTAAAACAAAGTCATGATTAAAGAAAATCCCGACTTCTTGTCTCGGAATAGCCTTGTATCCTAACTTGTCATCATTAACTCAAATTATCCCGTTGTTAAAAATACGGGATATAACAGACGGGGTCCTCGGCAGGCAATGAACCGGTATCCTCCAGTGCCTCAGTACCCGGCACAGACTCGACTCTTGCCCCGATTCCGGTGGTCGACTCGGTCGGATCTCCGTGGTCTTTGCGGGGAATCTCTCGGAAGACTCTTCACCCGTAATATCAACAAACTCAATAGACCTAAGAGGTGTTGGGTAAAGTATTTTTTCCCCACCTGGTAGCTGAGCCGAAATGGAGGGTCCTTTCTCGGTTGAAGGGGGTGGAACTGCAACTTCCTCCTCCAGGAACGACTCGAAGGTGGGGGCCACGCCGACCCTACGAATGATCACGTCGGACTCTTCTTCATCTCTTAGAGACCGGACGACGCGCCTTGCCCTTTTTCTTGGTTTGTCTCCTTTATCCGAAGGTTTCCTCTTTTTGAGGCCGGCAGAATAATTCTGGATGACCCGGCCGAATCGAATGCCGGTGTTGGCACAGCTTGCTCTGCTGCTGTCCCGGGTCTGGGTTGCACCGAACCTTTCGGTAAACCTAAAATCGAAGGGTTATGGGTAACGTTCAAATTAAAGAAAGACAAACAGTACGTGATACCCGAACTCAAAGTGGTGTTACCGTGGTTTTGAGCAATCCATCGTCCACGAGCCAGGATTCCCCATGTCAACTCTTCGTGTGAATGCCGGTCAAGGAGTGCCTCGACCCACTCGTTCATATGTGGAATGACCGGGGGTATCCATGCCACGGCTATTGAGAAGAAAAAGGGGAACATAAGCCCGAAGGATTAAATTAAGGTAAATGAGAATAAATTGACGAAGTTGGGGTCGAGGAACTTACGGTTGTCATTCCATTTTTTCGGGAAGGGCATGTATTCCTCCGGGATAATATCCGAGGTCCTCGCCGAACAAGCGCTCTAACCAGCCTCGATCTCTATCTTCGTCCATTTTTTAGAAGATCGGATTCCGGCCTCGTTTGGCTAACTTTACGCCTCCCGGAATCGTCTTGGGAATAAGGGGGATCAAATGTGCCGTCGTGAAGGGCTTCTTGGCATTGTTGGCTAACAACGGAGGCAAGCTACGTCCTCGGTTATCGGACCAATTTGTGCAAGGGTCACATTATAGGTCCCGCACATCTCCAATACGACGGATCGATTGCGCAGTTCGAGCTTGAGCGTGAAGGGATAAGTGTAAACATATAAAAAACCCTCCCGGTGGTCGGTAATTGATTCATCCGGGCCAGGAGCAAACACTTGCACCGGACGGTTATCCCATCCGCAATCAGTCCGGACCTGATCGAGCTTATCCTCGGTGATAGAAGAGGGGTATCGCCTTACGTCATACCCTCTATCCGAAACCAATGAAGGCTTCTCGGCTTCAAACTCTTTATTGAAGTTGGGTTTGATCGGCACTATATCTAAAGCCGTAGGCTCGGCCACATTTTTTCCCTTGGCCGAGACACCGGTTCGGCTCCTTGGGGGATGAAACCGAGGAATATCCCGGGGAGGTGGTTTCGGTATTGGCGTACATTTGTGATGGGAGAGAGTTTGAAAATTTGATAAAGGGATGAAGGTAAGAAGATAAAAGCGTGGAAGTAAAGAAAACGAAGCACAAATGAAAAAACGATCAGCAAAGCGACACTAGAGTGGAACGGGTTCCTTGCAAGCTGATTTCAATGACGAATGTGGGTGATTAGATAACAGAATCAACGATGAAAAAGAAGTTAGTGAAATGAGAATGAAGAACAGATGTGAAGGAGTAAAGAAACTGAAGTAAAGATGGTGAAAATGAAGAGGTAAAAATGGAGGAATGAAGGCGGTAAAGGGCTTTATATAGGCTTGGATCACACGGTGGTTACAAATCCCGACCAATCGACGAGCGCCACGTGTCCCGTAATAAATGAAGACGTGATTTGAAGAGACGTGCGTAGCGGCGGTTGCAGAGCTTGGACCTGTCGGGGCACGACACGTGGCAGATGGCAGAAGAAGGTGACAACTGTTCCCGCCAAAACGAGAAGATAAGAACGAGCCAATGTGATCCCCGGTTTCACGATTCATCCACTTCTCGTTACTCCGATATGATCTCGGTCCGGAAAGTGTGGGGACTATCTGTATACGCTAAAAACCGGGTAAAGTTTGTCCGGTGCAACTCGGGGTCGACAAAAGGAAGAAAACAAGCGATAGTGATTGATCCGAAGAGGCTCTGCACAAATTCGTTGTATTCGCAAATAACTCCTTATCGTAGTCAGTCCGGGATCCAGTTCTTACATGGCCGGGTTGATCGTGGCCTTTTGTCCGGTTCGAATATAGCGAAATCAGTCGTGGTCGTTAGCTCGTTTTCTTCATGACCATTCTGATCGTGGCCGTTGGTCCGGATAATGTCTTCGCCCGCCACGTGTGAAAATCTTGTTGCCACCAGCTCGACGATCGTACGGGTGTCAGACCGTACGACCTAACCTTATCCATATTAGGTTTTCTTTATCCTAAAAGGGCTCCATGATGTATAGAAGGCCCGTAAAGGAAAACTATAAATAGGGGCATTTCCTTATTTTTGAGGGTTGGCTTCTTGGATCCAAAAACTTTGTACTTTGAAAATATATATATTAGAAATTCACTCTCACTTTGGTTTCTTCAGATTTTGGTCCGGTTTACAGCTCAAATAGCCCATCAAATTACTCCATTTAAACGTTGCATTAAATATATCTATATATAAAATCTTAGCTTCAAAGCATACACTCCTGTCTTCATCTAGCCATTAGCATTACTTGTCTGTACTCAAGTCGTTTCATAAGCTAAATAGATACTTACACCTTTTGTTCATCAAAAAAAATAAATTAAAGAACCACATATCCTATACCTCATTTACACATTTAACTTGTTAACCGATTTCTTGGTAATACAATACTAGTCACCCACTGTGCTCTACAAAAATTACATTATAATCTTACATTTCATTTTACAAAGAGGAAAATTCACATGGTACTCTATCAATCAAGAAACGGATGAAGATGGGAGATGGTACTGCTCGTGGAGCTTGTGTAAGACTGTTTGTTAAGGTTATTCTTGCGATTTCAGCCGCGTTAAAGAGGTTTTATATGTACTGGATCTGAATTCAGTTTATACGGGTTATTTAGATCGTAATCTAAAGTTCCATAAATCGCAAGAAATATAAAAAAAAGAGTCGTTTACTAAATAACTATCCAAAAAAGACATCTAGTGTAAAATTATAGTTTGAAGGGAGGACAATAAGAGATGGTTATGCATCAATTTCTTGCTCTTTCAAATGCAATGCTTAGCTACGTCATTTTTAGTTTGTTTTGAAGGATCTGGTAAAAAAGGATGTGCATTTTAAAATGGATTAAATGTGGCTTATGGACCCCAAAAATTTGTAAGTTAGTTTTAGCGTCAATTCTTAGGAAAAGTTCTTTTGTTATACGCACATTTTTTTATAACGGTGGTATCCGGGCAAAGCTTTACGTAACTAACAGATGGGAAAAAATCACCTAGTATTTTGTCTCTGCTCGAAATAAAACCTGAGACCTCATGGTGCTCAAGCCTCAACCCATTTATCAGCGCCTCATGATTCTTATTCCTTAATTTACTTTAGATGTTTCTGCTCTTTGCGGCCAGTGTTTGGTGCATTTGATCCAAGGTTAGTTTGTAGCTCCTGCAATATCTCATCCAATAAACTTCACTTCAATAAAGTATTATACCATATATCCATATGTGGTTATCAAAGTTATTTGTCTCTCTTGCTGTATATCATGAGCATAGGCGGATCCAGAATTTGAAGGTTTGGGGTGCCGTATTTCTTTGAATCCAAATAAAGAAAATTCTTGATCGGTTCGATCGACATTGAGCTTCGAATCAAATTATTCGCCTTTTCAACTTATATTAGACAAATTGATTGAATGGAAAAATATATAACTATGACAACTCAGCATAATAGAGATTTGGTTCCGATGGGAGAGAGAAGATTTTTGGACTAGAAAACTTATGATAATTTAACTTTATATATTTTAGCAAATACTATATATATATATATATATAAAGTCAAGATTAATTAAACAAAGATAATAATACTAATAACTAAAAGCAAGTTAAGAGGAGGACCTAAGGAAAAGAAAAGAAATGAATGAGACTAAAAGCATTTTATCAAGCGTGTGTATTTGGTTTAGGTACAGCAAGCTAAAAAGTAACAAAAGTGCCTTGAATGAGGCTCGAACCCTCATCTCCTGGGAGGCAACTCCCGCTCCTTGCCACTGGCACTTTCTCATCAGTTATTATTTAGGGTCCCAATATAATTATTGATATAATTTCATATGGAGATATACATATACACATAGCGGTTTCAACGCGAAGCTTGCGGGTGGCGTGGCACTCTCCCAGCCCTTAGTAGATCCGCCCCAGATCATGAGAGTAAAATTGTGTTAGACTCGACATTTGACATGAAAGTAAAACTCAAAATACACGTGCAATTTTTCTTCATATGTCTTGCGATTCTAAATGCCGGGAAAGATTTTTCAGAAAATATTTCCCTTCGTACCAAACACACCCAAAGTGTACTATTTACGGAAGGATATCAAATTCAATTTCGCAGTCTTGTCCCTCACCCTCTGTTTGGATGGTTGTTTCCCGTGGTTCATTAATTTGCAGTATGGTATGGTACAGTATGGTGTTGTATTGTATTATACTGTATTAATGAACGCGATGTTTGGATAGACTGTATCGTTTGTTGTGGTTTAATAACATTTATATTGTTTGGTTTGACTGTATGGTACTGTATAATAACTTGTAAGTTTACTAAAATACCTTTAACTCTTAATTAGAAATTAGTTTATATATATATTAATAAAACTCAAATAAAGAATAAAATAGGAACTTTAAA
This sequence comes from Lycium ferocissimum, assembly GCF_029784015.1. Taxonomy (NCBI): domain Eukaryota; kingdom Viridiplantae; phylum Streptophyta; class Magnoliopsida; order Solanales; family Solanaceae; genus Lycium; species Lycium ferocissimum. The sequence goes on from NC_081347.1 coordinate 52,835,620, forward strand.
AAATAAGTAGGTAGTGGGTGGTAGGCTCGGGGTGAATGGGTGGTAGGGTGGGGTTGGGGTTGGGTGGTGGTGAGGGGTAGTGGGCGGGGGTAGTGGAGGGGTGGGTGGTGTGAGGTGGGTGGTTGTGGGATGAGGATGGGGGTAGTGGGTCGTAGGGGTGGGAGTGAGTGGTTGTGGGGTGGGATTGGGCGGTGGTGAGAGGTAGTGGGTGGCAGAGGAGTGGGGTAGTTAGGGGTGGGGGTGGGTGGTAGGGCGGGGGATGGGGAGGGTGGTAGGGCGGGGGGTGGGGTGGGGGTGAGTGGTAGGATGGGGGGTGGGGTGGGTGGATGGTGGAGGGTGGGCGGGCGTGGGGTGGCGGTGAGTGGTAGGTTGGGGGTGGGGTGGCGTGGGGGTGGAATAATGGAGAAATGAAATAAGTAACCACGGAAAAACCACCAAATCCGTGGTTACAAAAATTGGGACTTTTCATGGTTATATAACAATGGGATGAACCACGGGTTTACAACACCATACCACATAATTTTTAGAACAACGGAAACAAACATGGTTCATAGAAAACCATACATTAATGAACCACGGGAAACCACCATCCAAACAGGGGGTCAGTGTCTCCACTCTTGAGCTGTGTCCATTTTGAAATGGATACTCTCCTCCTATCATAGTATCCATTTTATAACATCGTAATTAAGGAGTAACACCCTCGGAACTAAAATAGATTGAGATTTAGGCCTCTGTGATTCTGTCCACATTTCTCCAAACACTTCTATGCCACATAAGCAGATTAATCCTATGCAACAGAAAAGTATATGCAACCCTGTACTCTCAACACGCCTGTAGACTATATATTGTAACATGATGGCAACTTCAGAAGAATAAATATGAAAACCAGCAATATTCATTCCCTTTTACCTATGCCATGATGCTCATGGGCAGCTTATCTCTAATTGGATTTCCTTATCTTTCTTCTTCAAATACGAGTTCAGATTTGGGGAGAGTGGATATGGCAGGGTGGTGGAATCAAAGCGATTTCATAACCATAAAGAAAGACCTCCAGTCCCGTCCCTAGATGTAGTAGTCAATCAGCGGGATGTAATTTCAAAGAGGCGCGACCGAACCCAAGAACCGGACTGAAGACAGGCCCCACTGTGATACCTCGTGCAAGTTCTAGGAAAAAGCAACCCCAAAGATTTGGGACCAAAAGCGATTAGCGGTGATTCAATTCCTAGTCTGCGCTCTATTTCACAGCCTAGGAGTACACATCGATGAGCTTAAGTAAGCGTTTTTGACTAATACACTTTGTTGATAGTTTGATACAACGAACTCTTTCTATTTTCTCATAACGAATAGGCTAGCTCTATCTCTCAATGACCTATCCTGCGCTCGAAAAGGTCCCTCAGTTCCTCAGCAGCACCTCGAGCAATGCCTTCATAATACTGCTGATACTATTACCTATCAAGATTGCTACCACAGTGTTCCTACACAAATAAAACAGTGGTTTTTGAATAAATTACTGAACAAACAAGACAATCAGTGACAAACCATCCTGTTGTAGCAAATAACTGAACCAGAAAATAGCAACATATTTCTACATCAAGAGTTCAAAAGAGCTTATCTTATAAGTAAAAGACAATATGTTGAACCATTAATCTGCTTTAAGCTATAACACTAGCCAACATTGATCTTCAGTCTTGATAATTACACGATCATGCAGGTAGCAACATAAATGTTATTTCTGTATTTAGAGCAGCTAGATGGGACTTATGGTAAAATTGCTTAAAACCCGTATTGCACAAAAGTAGCCACAATATATTAGTCCATTATGAGATTACCTCATGATTCAAAGAAGAGTGAAAACATCTGGAAACTATTCTTTTCAAGACACTGTATGCCCAATGTAGCAATTGTTTCCCCCTTAGAAAGCACCACCATTTTGTGATGCTGAATTGATGCAAGCGACAAATCAAAGTTTTTCCTTTTTCATGTAATACAGTTAATCACTGTATATTTCCTTCAGTAATGAAGAATGACCATCACAAAACTCTATGAGGACCAACGACTTACCATTCACACAACTCTATGAGAACAAAAGAATTACCAGCATAAAACTCTATGGATTCATTTTATTGATGAAATATGAAGACCAAAATCAAAAAAATTATGCAAAATACACTAAAAGTAATAAGGAATGATGAAAATATTGATGTAATACCTGAGTACAACATCATCTCAGAATTATGCAATATGGTAACTCTCAGTTCACTTGCTATTTGCCAAACATAGGAGAAACAAGACTCTCGATGAAAGTTTCAGTCCTTTCAAACTTAGCAGTTATTCCATCAACCTTCATATCTCTCCACTGATCCTCTTTCATGTTGTAGACAGTCAACTTCTCTCTATCCACATTCAATACAATATCGTCATCACTGATTGTACAAAATGGTACCAATCCATACTCAATACCCATTCTAGCAACTCTAAATCTGGTCCAAGATTCCTCAACTCGATACTCCCTCATCATCCAAATATCAATTTCATTTTCTAATGTATCATATAACATACAAAGACACCCTCTAAGAGCCGAAAGCTTATTAAACAATAAATTATTGTTATCAAGAGTAGTAGGTGTTGGCACCTCCAAAAATTTCTCAGTACTTAAATCAAAAGCAACAATTACATATGAAAAATCAGGAGCTTTCCTAGCCAACCAACGCAAAGGCCCATTTACCAATACCCCAGAAGCGCGCATACGAACTGCGCGATAATGAGGTAAACTCTCAAGTCTCCTCCATAGTCCCATTCTCAAAGAGTAGACATCAACAAAAGTACTGTCAATACGCCCTCGATAACGAGAAAGAGTAACCACCTTACAATCATCACTAACCAAATCATACCCTAGACCATACACACTACAACTATCAAGCTTGGGAATAGCCAAATCAAAGTTTGGAATTCTATGGTACTTTAAGGTTGTGGGGTTGATTAAAAATATAATATTTTCCTCATTCACTACCAAAACCAAGCCATTACAGGAGCCAACAACTCTTACCCAATTGTGTGAGAGCCCCTGAAAATTAAGCTTTCTTGAAGTGACATCAGTTCCATTATGGTTAAACATGATAGTGTGGAGAGCATGAGAGTGAGAGATAAAAATGAGTTTCTTTTCTTGCTTATGGGCATGGATAGTGAGGTGAAATTTGATGAATTGTGGGTCTGACAGAAAATTACACCATTGCTTTGACACATACCTGTATTGGCCTATGTATTTTGTAGGCAGCAAGGAAAGTATGTCAATTATAATTTCTTGAGGTAAGGTTTCAGCTTTGCTCATGGCCATGGTTGCATTTGGATTTGGAGGAGAAATTTACACCGTTGCTTTGACACAAACCTCTATTGACCTATCTGACTAGTGTATTTTCTTGAATCTGTAAACCGACAATTACAGAGAAAATAACAAAAATGGTTCCGTACGTTTGAGGTAAGCTTCAAAATGGTCTATTAAGTTTGCACTGAACAGTTTTGTTCCCTTAAGTTTGTCAAAATTTGATACTCCGTCCGGATAAAAAAGAGTATCCACTTAATTTTTTTTAAATCAAAAAGAGTATCCATTTATCAAATTAAGAAAGAATTAACGTTATTTTCTAGATTTTCCTCTATGAAGTGGTATGTGATCAAATCCCAATACCTATTTAATTAGGATAGTTTAGTCAAATTACCTATTTTATTCTAGGAGTTAATATTTTCTTAAGGGGTGTACAAATGGCTAGGTGGATACTCTTTTTGATCCGGAGGGAGTAATTTTAGACTCTTTCAAATAATTAACTATATAATATATGTTTGTAAGGAAAAAATGAAAAAAAAAAAAAATTACACACCAAGAAAACCCATCAAATCTTAAAAAAATGCAATAGAGACCAAAATGGCATAACAAATAGCAGAAATTGCACCTCAAAAAGCTAGATCAATTTATAAAAAATAAATCAAAATATTAGAAACTACAATAATTTAATCTCTAAATATGAGTTCCCGCTATTCTTTTTTTATAGTTCTCCTTAAATATAACAAACAAATCTCGATAAAAATTTGATAGAGCATAAAAGTGTTAACTTTTGGCAAACTTCAAGGACCAAAGTTATCCGGTGCAATGGAAAAGACAACCTTAAACCTACCTCAAACATAAGAGGCATTTTTGTCATTTTCTCACAATTGTACTTTAGTATTTTCTCAATTTTAGAAAGAAAACAAAAAAACTAAAAATAAATTTTAGCAGGAAAAGTTTTTCAACATTCGTTCCAGGCTTTCCGAAAATTAGAAGCGTTTTCACTTTAATAAAATTTTATCTTTCGACTTGTTCTTTGGACAATATTTTGGTGCAGTAGAAATTGAATAGTTGAAAGTTAAAGTTCTATTTGAATATAAATTTTACTTGAAACAATGAAAATTTTATAAGTGAAAATCAAATTTCACTTATTTAAAAAAAAATGTAATAAAAGAAGAAATTACGGGTATGTTTGGTACGATGGAAAATGTTTTCATATTTTCTCTTGTTTGGTTACACTTAAAGATCTTGTAAAATATTTGCCTCCAAAAAGGAGAAAATGTTTCCATAAAAATTTGAGGAAAAAATATTTTCCGGATTAACAAAATACACACCAACGCAATCCGCAACTCGCTCCCGCATACCCCCCCACCACCCCCAACTTCCACCCCCACAACCAAACCCAACCCCATGCCCCCCACCCATCACACCCTAAACCCCCACCCCAAGCCACCCCACACCCTACCTTCCACCACCCACCCCATCCCCAAACCCACTCCACTACCCCATCACCCCCCCAACCCCTATCTTCCACCACCCCCCTCCGAATTTTCTTTTTCATATATTTTATTTTACTTTTATAAATTTTTTATAAGAAATAGAAAAAAATTTCTTATCCCCACCACCCCGCGACCCCTCCCCTCCCCCCCCCCTTCACCAACCCCTCCAAAAAAGTTTAATTTTTTTAAAAAAAAAGTTTTTAAAAGTTGTTTTTTTTTTTTTAGATTTTTACACCCACCCCCACCACCCTCCAAAAATCTTTAATTTTCATTTTTTAAGAAGTTTTTAATTTTTTTTTTTTTCAACCGCCCCCGGCCCCCCTCCCCCAACCCTCCCACCTCCCAAACCGTACTTCGCACCATCAAAGTTGTACTCCGAATTCATAAACTTCATAGCGGTTTTGCTTTGAGTATATGCAAATGCTCTTAAAATGACATTTTCCAACTTGCGTACCAAACACAAGAAACTGAGTAGAAAAACAACTTATTTTATTGGAATACATTTTCTTTCATACCAAACACACCTTACATAAAATATTTAAAGGGTCAGTGTGCCATGTAGCATGGGAAAAGAAAGGAGATATTTAATAGGAGTTTTGATAGTTTTAACCTTATACTTTTGATATCAATGCCAAATAATTTATGAATGATTATGAGATTGGAGTCAACACACTTTGGCAGAGTGACCGGGACTAATTAGAGAGTTTGACAACAAAGGAATTTATCATGGTTGGTTGTCTTGTCAGGTATTAGCTTTTTCTTGCCTATTACGAATGGTATTTTTGAACCAGAAACTTAATGTCAAGGGCACTTTTGAGCCAAAAATGCAATGGAGGATAAAATTCATCTATTTCGAAAAGCTCAGACAAATTTTTGGCCTTTTCCTTTGTAGTAATTTATAAAATATTAAAAATTAAAAATCCACGGGATTTATACATGCCCTGTGCCTCGAGTCTTATACCTCAAACCTTATCAGGTACAACGCATCGCCTTAGGCCCGCATTTTTAAAAATACTGGACTGTATTGGATTGGAGGCTTTGTGGAATCTCCACACGTTTAGCATTAGAGTCTAAAAGTGAGATATATGCCATGAAAATGTCACACGATAGTATGCCATGCGCGTTTCTTTACCTCTAATTAAACAGAATGAGTAGCAAAATGATTGTGAAACAAACCAGTCATGCCTTTTCTGCAAAAATCCACGACACACGAGTTTCATTTCAATGTAAAGTTTATGATTCCGTATTTAATTATTTTCTTTGGGCAGCAAATATAGTAATTTAAAAACACTATAACTATTTCTAATTGTAGCGCTTTGCCGCTTTATAATGTGTAATATAACTTGGCCTACTCCTATATATATTTGTGCAGTTTTATACAACACATATGTCTATAGTTTTGACGCAAATAATTACTTTCTCCGATCCAGCTGGCAGCTCGTCTCCATTATACTATAAATACACCCCAATTGCGCGAGGTGCTTTCATTCTTCATCTTCATAACATCCGTTTAAAAGCTCGTGAACAACTCTTTTAATCTAAATTGTCATCAGAACATTAGTCACTACTAGTGCTGACATTTTCCAATAGAGGAAGATCAGCATGTAAACAACGGCAATAACTGCTCTAGTCCCATTGGTTGTTGAGACGAACAGATTGTTGCCGCTAAAGAATTTAATCAGAACAAACAAATCTGCTCGCTCAACTATTAATGAGACTAGAGCAGTTATTGCCAAAGGAGGATATTCTCAACACTCCTTTGCAAAATTTACTGCAATACCGTAGAACATTTTACGTGCCACTTTGGCTCTCATTCTTTGTTGCTCTATCTTGCGGTTCATGGTTTATCTACATAAGCAAGTGTACAGTCTCCCTCAATTTTTTTTTTTTTTTTTTAATTTCTCAAATGAAGTGAATCACTTACGTACAGAGACAGATTCATGATTTGAAGCTTGTGGGTTAAATTTAGAAGCTGTTAATACTGTTATTCTTGGGTTACAAATTCCAATTCTTATATATTTGAAGGATTTCACATTATAAATACAAAGTTTTGATAAAAGTTGTGAGTTCCCGCGAACCCACACCCAATGGTGTTTCCGCCCCTGCTTACGTATATATTTATCTTGATCTATTGTAGATTTCATCTGGTGTTGGGCCCATTTTGGGCATACTGCAGCTTATCATGTACGCAATTTATAAAGGGGTGCTGGAGAATGTCGCAACATCGGTAGAAGGGTGTAATAACAATAGCAACTGATGTACCTAACTAACTTGGGCTTTATCAATCGATATGTGACTTGGATAAGATGACACTATATCTCATGTAAAGATCCTCTGTCACTTACATTGGTTGGACACAGACATCAAATTTACTGAATCCTTTATCGTTAGATATTTCATATACATATTTGCAGTCTCATTTATGCTTGCTGCATTTTGTTTTCCATTATTATAAATCTTAAACTATTTGGACTCTGCACTGTCTTAATGCAAAAATAGATCGATAGCGGACCTTGTCCATTATCATTAACTCAAAAGCCTTGTTGATCTGAGCAAATGGGATTTATGAGTGATGAACTTCTCCAATTCAAGTTCCTTGTTCATGTGTTTCTCAACTACAGAAGGAAGGCCGGGACGACTGATGACGCTTGTAGTTTCCAAAGAAGGTTCCCTTGAGAGTCCTTCCATTCAATAAGTTCATAGGGTGTGAAATTATAAGAACAGCCACTCCCCAGCCCTGAAATTATAAGGTTCATTAGCATCTATTTTCCTGTAAAATTAATGTAGTAATTCGAACGTACACATTCAAATTCTGATATAAACATACGTCCTGGACACATTCAAATTCTGAAATCATAGCATCAATGTGGCAAGTACGTTCCACGCTACTGTGGACATTAGTCATCTCAACAATTACCGATCAAGCAATCAAGAATCCTGTAGACTCCGCCATTAGTCATCTCAACAATTACCGATCAAGCAATCAAGAATCCAATAAAAAATTATCAATTTCTGACTCATGGATGCCTCTTTTCTTTTGTTGCAAATTGATCCATTAGGGAAAGAATCCATTGAGTTCAAAAATTCTGTCGCACCAAATTTCTTAGCTGTAGAAAAGAGGTAAAATTCATAAATGAGTTGCTTTGCAATAAGACAAGCTATAAGGAAGGAACTAAATAAGACAATGGATCAAGAAAGTAGAAGATACAAGAAGTTTTATAGTATTGGCACATGTGTAGGTACAGCTTAATTAATTACCTTCCTCGAATCTTCTACTCCATTCTATCAACACCAATTATCCTTGAAGCACCAGCAATTCTTGCTCCTTCAGCAGAGCAGCCTGATCAAATGGGATCAGATAAATAATAAGATTACTTAAAGTAAACAAAGGGAAAGAACAAAACAGAAGAAAGGTAGATCATTAATGTGATTTGCAATATGGAGACTCACAGCAAGGCCTGAAGCTTCCAGTCCAAATATAGCCACACTTCACCCTTTTTGCTGGTTTAACTGCATCCATAGTTGCACCAAAGGTCTAGAAAAGAAGCATTTGATCAAATCAACAATTGAACCCCTTAAAAGAAACTACTATTTAAGGTACATCACTTATCTTCGTTTCTTCTTGAAGGTACAATCATCAAAGTGCTTAGATATAAAAAAGTTAATTTATTGGATCTATTACTTCATTTTTCAATGTTGAAGTCACCATTTTCAAGTCAAAGCACCGCTTCTGTGGAAACTAATGTTGTTAATTCAAAAATAAAATCTACGTCTGGAACATCTGATGATGCCTAAATTTCTCTAATAAATATATGCGGGAATGTTACAATTCAAATAGTTGGTGAATGTCACGTCCCAAAACACCCGCTAGACGTGATTGGCACCCAGCAAACACCACCCGCTAGGCGCACCATATATCATTATGTCATACTCTTAACTATTTACAAAAGCACTAAAAGCAAATAAGTGCGGGTCCAACAACGTTATTAATGATAAAATGAGAAATAATCGCCAACCAAATCCATAATCGATTTATGAATACCAATCAACGCTAAGGTAAAAAGAATCTCTAGCCCACATCCCACACTAAGACCATGGAGCATCTAACGAGGAGTTACATAAGTTTGAGTGTCGGGCATGTAAACCCAAATTAAAAGAAATAACTAGAAATAAACTAGATAAAGTGAAATATGGCCCTCCACGAACAATGCGGTGGCTCGCCTCGACCATAATCCACTCACGAAGTCTTCAATTACCGACCTCGTTCTCAACGACGGTTCTGCGTGGACATGCGGGTAAGGAGTGAGTTATACATAAATATAACCCAGTAAGATCCTCGACCCGCCACTTCAAATACCCCTGGAACAAGTGTTAGAAAATACAAACATACCACGAGCACAAAAATATTATGCACATGAATATATCATTATATAATAGCAACCAAGGTCCAAACCACTACATTTATCAAATATATTATATATCTCAACATAATTTACACTACGAACCATCATAAGTGGCAGTTAAAGAATTAGTCAACACTATGAATCCCCGGCAACATACACAATGTGCCAAATATGTCAGGAAGCATACACAATGCTAAGGGAAGCATACACAATGCCCCAATATCATCAAGAAGCATACACAATGCTTAGGAAGCATACACAATGCCCCAATATAATCAAGAAGCATACACAATGCTAAGGGAAGCATACACAATGTCCCAATATCATGGCTCGCAGCTATATCACATCATAAAATAATTTATAAAGAGAGTTTTAGATTATTTGAAAATAAAATATATGCGGCTGGCCTTAAGGACCACCGATTCTCGCTAAGCACACGCTCGCCCCAACACATGGACCCAGGGCGGAAAACATATTTTTAAAACGGGTTTTGAAAAGCAAGTACCCAAAGCTTAAAGTCTCACTTACCTCAAATTCACAATTCAAGCACACTTCCCAATAATTCAAAGCGCATTCTCGAGTCTCGGATTGCCTCAAACTATACAAAAATGGATTTATAATGGTCAAAACCCTTAGGGTAAACCACTTCTATATTTTTAGAGGCTTAAACGGTTAAAGTCAAATTTTAAAGGACGAAAACGCCCTCTGGTCAATGTGTTCAAAACCCGACAAGACTTATGTTTTCGGAAAGGCCTCAATGAGAGGATTCCAACAATATATAGAATTCTAAAATCCGATGTTGTTTGCCCTTCAAATCAATGATTTTAGTTGAAGAACCCAGAGCTAAACTTTCTCAATTACTCAAAATATCCCCATGTTTTCACCATAAAGATTCACCCATAATATGTAATAAACTTAAATAAAAGATTAGAAGAATTACCTTGATGATTAGGGTTGAAAATCCCTATTTTTCTCTTTTCTTTTCCTCTCTTTTTCTCCCTTTCTTCTACTGCGTTTTTTTTTTCCTCTGTTCGGCTTCTTGCTTCTGCAATTTCAAGTCTGATTCTCTCTCTCACTCCCTTTTATCCTTTATTTTCTTTTTCTTTTCTTTTTATTCTTTTTGTGGGCTTGGCCCACATCTCTTTTCCTTTTTTTTTTTTTTTTTTTTTAAGGACCCTTTAATCCTCCTTTTCTTTTATTTTGTACTACTTAATTCTTCTATATATATATATATATATATATATATATATATATTTTTTTTTTATTTTAAATTACCAACTAAGCCTAGAAAAAAATATGGGTTATTACATTCTCCACCACTTAAAATGACGTTCGTCCTCGAACGGATCTAGATCATACACGTCGCGTCAAATAAATGAGGGTATTTATCTCGCATATCCGCCTCAGACTCCCAAGTAGCCTCCTCGGTTGGATGATTACGCCACAACACTTTGACTGAAGCAACCTTCTTCGACCTCAATTGTCGCACTTGCCTATCAAGAATAGATATCGGACCCTCTTCATAAGTCAAATTTTCATCGAGCTCCACATCCTCTGGTTGAATCTTATGGCTATCATCACCGACATATCGTCTTAGCATAGACACGTGAAATACAGGATGAACAGTAGACAATCTCGGAGGTAAAGCAAGTTTATATGCCACCAACCCAATTCGATCCAAAATCTCATAAGGACCAATGTACCTAGGACTTAACTTGCCTTTCCGACCGAATCTCATAACTCCTTTCATAGGGGATACTTTTAAAAAGACTTTTTCCCCCTTCATGAACTCCATATCACGTACTTTCTTATCTGCATAGGACTTTTGTCTGCTTTGTGCTGTCCGAAGCCGTTCTCGTATCAATGCAACTTTTTCCAAGGCTTGCTGAACCAGATCTGGACCTAATAGTTGTGTTTCGCCCGGTTCGAACCATCCAACTGGTGAACGACACCTGCGGCCATATAGAGCCTCAAACGGCGCCATCTGTATACTCGATTGGTAGCTGTTATTATAAGGAAACTCTGCCAAAGGCAACTGATCATCCCAATGACCACCAAAATCAATCGCGCAAGCTCTAAGCATGTCCTCTAAAAATCGAATAACTCGCTCATCTTTTGTCCATCGGTTTGTGGATGAAAAGCGTACTCAACTCGACCTGTGAACCCAACGACTTCTGAAAAGACTTCCAAAACTCAGCAGTAAATTGTGCACCTCGATCAGATATTATAGAAATAGGCACACCATGAAGTCGTACTATCTCGCGGAGGTAAATATATGCTAATCGCTTCTGCGGTATGAGTAACCCGGCGGTATAAAATGAGCGGATTTGGTGAGTCTATCCACAATCACCCAGACTGAGTCATGTTTCTTGAAAGTATTCGGCAAACCAACTACGAAATCCATCGTAATCTTTTCCCACTTCCACTCTGGGATAATCAAGTTTTGCATTACTCCGCCGGGTTTTTGATGTTCATATTTGACCTGCTGACAATTTAAGCAACTTGTCACATGTTTCAAAATATCAGCCTTCATACCTTTCCACCAATATAATCCACGCAAGTCTTGGTACATCTTCGTAGCACACGGGTGGATGGAGTATCGCGAGCTATGAGCCTCTTCAAGAATTAGTTGCTTCACATTACCCACCATAAGAATACACGGCCTACCACTGACAACGTAACACGCCTTCGCCATCGAATAGAGAATGACTTAACGCCCCTATTTTGCACTCGATCTCGCGGTCTAGCAAGACGGGGATCTTCATATTGGCAAGACTTGACCTCGCCCCACTAAGGACGATTGTGCCACCATAACCGCAAGTAACACCGCCCGTATTTTGTATGATCAATCCGAACTCCGCGGTTGGCTAATGCACGAATCTCCTTAGCCATAGGTCGTTCTTCGACGGTGAATCGGACAGTACCGCCCATAGACTTTCTACTCAAGGCGTACGCCACCACATTCGCCTTACCAGGATGATACAAAATAGTAAGATCATAGTCTTTAAGCAACTCTAACCACCGTCGTTGTCTCAAATTCAGATCTTTTTGCTTGAATATGTATTGCAAACTCTTGTGATCAGTATAGATTTCACACGGCTCACCATAAAGATAGTGACGCCAGATCTTGAGTGCAAATACAACTGCAGCCAATTCTAAGTCATGAGTTGGATAATTCTTCTCATGTTTCTTTTCATCGTCGAGACGCATAAGCTACCACTTTACCATTCGCATCAAGACACAACCCAACCCGACTCGAGATGCATCACAATAAATAGTGAAACCACCCTCATCGAGGTAAGGTCAAAATCGGAGCCGTAGTCAATGCGGTCTTTAATTTCTGAAAACTTTTTGAACATTCATCTGACCACTGGAATACCACACCTTTCTGAGTTAAACATGTCAATGGAACGGCTATCTTTGCGAAACCCTCCACAAACCTTCAGTAGTATCCAGCTAGTCCCATGAAGTTACGTATCTCTGTGGGAGTAGTGGGTTGAGGCCAATCTCGAACTGCTTCAATTTTCTTTGGATCAACTTGAATCCTATCTCGGGACACCACGTGTCCTAAAAAACCGTGCTCAACCAACTCACATTTTGAGAACTTGGCATAAAGCTTTCATTCCTTAAGTGTACGTAGCACAATTCTCAAGTGTTGTCCATGCTCGGCCTCGCTCCGAGAGTAGACCAAAATATCATCAATGAATACAATCACAAAATGGTCTAAGTATGGCTTGAATACCCGTTCATGAGGTCCATAAATCTTTGCAGGGGCATTAATCAGCCCGAATGACATCACCAAAAATTCGAAGTGCCCATATCTTGTCCGAAAAGCTGTCTTGGAGATATCTTCAGTCTTGATTCTCAGCTGATGATAACCTGATCTCAAGTCAATTTTGGAAAAATGAGTAGCACCCTGCAGTTGATCAAACAAATCATCAATACGAGGTAATGGATACTTATTCTTGATAGTCGCCTTGTTCAGTTGCCTGTAGTCAATGCACATTCTCATCGTGCCATCTTTCTTTTTCACAAATAACACGGGTGCACCCCAAGGCGATACACTAGGCCTAATGAACCCCTTATCAAGTAGCTCTTGGAGTTGAACCTTCAGTTCTCTCAACTCGGCTGGAGCCATACGATATGGAGGAATAGAGATAGGTTGAGTCCCTGGAACTAAATCAATGCTGAACTCGATTTCTCTCATGGGGGGTAGGCCGGGTAAATCTTCAGGAAAAACATCCGCAAATTCGCGAACAACAGGAACACTATCAATAGTAACATTCTCCGCTCGAGTATCATGAACGGTGGCAATAAAACCCAAGCACCCATGATTAATCATTCGACGTGCCTTTACATAAGATATTATTTTTCCTTGAGTCACAGGGATCATGCCTTTCCACACTAAAGTTTCTCCAGGAAAATTAAAACGTATAAGCTTAGCATAGCAATCAACCGATGCATAACATGATGCCAACCAATCCATGCCCATAATCACATCGAAAGCGGACATCGGTAACACACATAGATCAACTACGGTGTCCCTGCCCTGAACGGATATCACACAATCTCTATAAACTCTATCCACTAATATACTCCCCCCCACTGGGGTTTCTACCACATACGGCACACTAATAGACTCAACTCCCCGTTCTAAGAATATAGCAAAAAGAAGGAGATACATACGAATACGTAGAACCGGGATCAATAAGAGCATATGCACCATGAGACCCAATAGTAATAATACCTGTGACTACTGCATTAGATGCCTCGACATCCTGTCTGGTCATAGCAAAGAATCTCGGCGGTCCACCCCCTCCCTGAGCAACCTGTGCACCCTGTCGACCCTGTCCACGAGCACCCTGTGGAGCGGTCCTAGCTGGCTGAATCTGACCCTGTGTAGCTGTAGTAGTTCCCTGCGGCTGTGTAGTAGCTCGACTAGCACCAGAATTTCCTTTAGGACAGTATTTAGCAATATGCCCCTTTTCACCACAAGTAAAACAAGCCCCATCTGCCCCAAAGCAACGACCACTGTGATTTCTACCACAGTTAGAACACCTCGGATGATAACCTGACTGATATGAGCTATTACCCTTCCTCTGCATCTGCTGCTGGCCCTGTCTAGCGGAATAACCACTAGAAGACTGCACCACTGATTCTGACTGAGTAGATCTGGACTGCCCACGATAAAAACCACTCTTGCCCCCAGATGGAGCACCACTAAACCCACCTGTGTTACGTGACTTTTTGCTTTCACGCTCAACTTTATCCATCTCTAGATAGGACTCGTAACGGAGAGCAGTGTCAACTACATCGGAATAGGTACCATATCGCACATCTCGTACCACAGGACCACGGTAGCGATGCTCAAGTCCATCCACAAATCGTCTCACCTTCTCTCTCGGATCCTCTACCAAATAAGGTACATACCTGGATAAATCTGTAAACTTGGCCTCATATTCTGTAACGGTCATAGTTCCCTGCCGCAGATTATTGAACTGACGTCTCATGTCATCTTGCTTGCTTAATGGAATAAACCTGTCCTTAAACAGTGCTAAAAATTCTGACCAAGTAATAGGTGGTAACCCTGCTTGTCTACCTCTCTGAATCGAAATCCACCAAGACTCTGCAGACCCTGAGAATAAGAAAGTGGCAAATTCCACACCACGAGTCTCCTTCAGCCCCAACGTAGTCAATATCTTTTCACAACGATCAATGAACTTCTGAGGTTCAATAGAAGTAGGTGAAGCATCAAACTCTGGTGGCTTAAGATCCATAAAATTCTTAAACTCCTTGGATTGCCTGCAGACTGGACAACCTGTTGAGGGGCCAACTGAGGTGTCTGATTAGCTGCAACATTCAACTGAACTTGAGCTTGTGCTTGTGAAGTAGCCTGAGGACCTGGAATTCCACCATGATTAGGCGCCAATGCCTCCAACACATTCAATAATCTGGTCACCACATCTGCGGGCATAGCAATAGTAAGGGTAGCAGCTAGTGCTGGTGGAGTGTTCTGAACCACTTGTTCCTGCACTTGCTCTGACGCAACTCGGGGCTGACCCCATTCACAACTTCAGGCTAAGGAGTGGCCTGAGTCCTAGTCTGAGCTCTAGTCTGATGAGCACTAGCTTGTCTACCACCGCGGGTACCGCTCACATCCAAGACCACGTTTAGCAGATGAAGATGCGCGTTTCTTAGCCATCTGCGAAATAAATATTACAAGGTTAAACTTGATTCATCTCACGCACGAACAAGGAATGAAAGAAGGGAAAAATTCCTAGATGTCCAGTAGCCTCAAGTTCATAAGTATGGGCGCCTACATACCCATGAACAAGACTACACTAAACAACGCTCCATGGACCCGGACTTAAAGCCTAAGCTCTGATACCAACTTTGTCACGTCCCAAAACACCCGCTAGACGTGATTGGCACCCAGCAAACACCACCCGCTAGGCGCACCATATATCATTATGTCATACTCTTAACTATTTACAAAAGCACTAAAAGCAAATAAGTGCAGGTCCAACAACGTTATTAATGATAAAATGAGAAATAGTCGCCAACCAAATCCATAATCGATTTATGAATACCAATCAACGCTAAGGTAAAAAGAATCTCTAGCCCACATCCCACACTAAGACCATGGAGCATCTAACAGAGTTACATGAGTTTGAGTGTCGGGCATGTAAACCAAATTAAAAGAAATAACTAGAAATAAACTAGATAAAGCTGAAATGGCTGCCTCCACGAACAATGCGGTGGCTCACCTCAGCAACAAAATCCACTCACGAAGTCTTCAATTACCAGCCTCGTTCTCAACGACAGTATCTGCATGGACATGCAGGTAAGGAGTGAGTTATACATAAATATAACCCAGTAAGATCCTCAACCGCCACTTCAAATACCCCTGGAACAAGTGTTAGAAAATACAAACATACCACGAGCACAAAAATATTATGCACATGAATATATCATTATATAATAGCAACAAAGGTCCAAACCACTGTTTATCAAATATATTATATATCTCAACATAATTTACACTACGAACCATCATAAGTGGCAGTTAAAGAATTAGTCAACACTATGAATCCCCGGCAACATACACAATGTGCCAAATATGTCAGGAAGCATACACAATGCTAAGGGAAGCATACACAATGCCCCAATATCATCAAGAAGCATACACAATGCTTAGGGAAGCATACACAATGCCCCAATATAATCAAGAAGCATACACAATGCTAAGGGAAGCATACACAATTGTTATATCCCGCCTTTTTGCATAATCGAAAAATTCGAAATAATTGTGATTTATGAGAAAGAAGGCCATGTTTGAATTTTTCTTAGTAGGGGTGTGGCGGATATGAAAACTTGAATGTGGAAACGCCGGAGAAGGCTTAAGGGAAAAATTGGAATTTTGGAAATTTGTTTCGGGAATGATAAAATATGATTTGTGGAGAATTGGGCTCAAAAAAAATATATGAAATTAAGGCCCAAAACAAGAGGGGGGCCGGCCAACTATAGGTCAAGCCCACCCAATTAATAAAAATTTCCATGTGCCTATCATGTGACAAATTATTCATGAGATATATATTCATGATCATCTCTAGAATTTTCAAGAGAAATCAAAAGAAATCAAGAAAAATTGAGAGGAGAAAGAACAAGAGAGAAAAACGGCCAAGGAGAAAAGAAAAGAAAAGAAAGAAAAAAAATTCTTGGAGCTAAATCCTTGGTTCAAAAATTCATTTCTTGTGGGATTATTACTAAGTGCAAGGCTCTCTACAATTTAGTATAATTATTTTGGCAAGAGGACAATTCTAGTGGCAAGTGAAGAACTTGAGGAAAGGTAAGAATTTTATGCTTTTGTTATGTTATGGGAGGTGTATGTATGATGTAGTAAGTGGAAAATGAATGAAAAGCATGAAAATTTTGTGTGTTGGGGTGGTATGCATGTTGGCCGTGAGTATGCATATATTGCATGACTATGATGACTTGAATTTATGTTGGAATCTTGTTGTAGTTATAGTAGAAATTGTATTGGAAGTGGAAGCTAAATGAATTAGTGAGAGTTGGCAAAATTAGTGTATGGCCGTGGCTATGGAAAAGTGTAAGATGGTGATGAATTGCTTTGTTTAATATGTTAGTTGTGTCGTTATGATTCTTATGACATAAATAAAGGTTTAATGAATTGAGACGGCATTGAAAATGGTTGTATGTTGTTATGGGGAATTTGGTGAATTTTATGTGATTTTTGTATAAGCATGGAAGTAAGGTTTAAATGCGAATTATGGTTATCGTTAATGAGTTTGGAAGGAAAATAATGTAGTTTGGTAGCTTTGGGTCGCATTGTTGAAGTTAGAATGGAAGTTATGATATTATGAAGAAAGTAGTACTATTCATGTTAGAATGTGTTTAGATCGATTGTTGTTGTTGTTGTTAAGGATGTTGTTTGGTTGTTGTTGGTTGTTTGAGCCGAGTTGAATCTCGGGGTATTATAATTATAGTGGAGGTGCTGCCGAAATTTCGGTAGACAAGTATTTAACCAAAGCTGAAATGTTAGCTCTCATGAATAGTAACTGGTAAAGGTGACCATTTGCAGATTTTTGACGAAACAAGAATCGATATTGGACGAGCGTAAGGCACAACAAAGGTATGTAAAGTCTTGCCTTTCATTCTTTGGCATGTTCTGAGTGTAGTAGGCTTGAAAGCGAGCCGCGATCGCACTTCTGCTTCTCATACTCTGAGATTGGAAATAGCGCAAAACCATTCAGTAATATGGATTCATTCTTTTACCTTTTATCGGCAAAATTGCCTATATGTGCCTAACCTCCATAAATGGAGTCGGAATACCCTAAGATGGTTACGGACGACTCCCTAAGGTTTATCACCCATAATTTACGTACGCCACTATGGTTGGGTCCGAGGTGGGCCCACAAAACCCTGATACTCCCTGTATGGTTCAAATCGATTTATTTCTCGTTCGTTCTTCATAGGTAACTCTTAATTATGTTTCCGTCCGCTGACTAATAAGCATTATGATTATCTTTACGAATCTTGATATTATTCGACATCGAAACGATTACGGATACTCGCTACGACATAATCTGACTACTTTGATTTGACCTATCTTCTGAACTATTTCAGTTACATTAAGTCTGTATGTCGGTCTGTATGTATATGGTTTCTCATTAGTCTGTTCGTGGATGCCTCAACGCTTCCTTCACTGCGCCCGGGCCAGGTTCTGTGATTCGTGCACTTTCACTGCATTGTTCACCGCGTCCCTCGGATGTGCGGGCCGGGATCTGTCTTATCGTTATGATGCGATTATGATCGATTATGTGATATTATGGGGATGGCGGCCGGGATGGCATTTGATACGATTTGTCTGTCCACCGCGTCCCGTACTACGAGGGCCGGGTTCGTACGCGTCCCTTAAAGGGCGGGATCCGATTTATGATATGTATGTACGTATATGCTTATGACTGCGTCGATCTCGAAACTCGATTTGGATAAGGATCCGTCTGTCACATTTCGTACGTACGATCCGGATTCGATTCCGTCCGTCATACTTACACGAGTGCTTGGTTACGTACGAGAGTCTGTCTGTCACGTCGTATCTACGTACGTATTGTGCCTCCGTCGACCGCATTTCCTCAAATACGACATATTATGATTACGTACGTACGCTCGTAAGTCGACTCGGTATGGATCCGATTAAATCCGTTACGGTTTTACGTATTCGATTCGATTATGATTATGTATGTTACATTTCGCTTTACATACTCGGTACACTTTTCGTACGACCCCTTGCTCTTCGAAATTTGTGTTACATGCCACGGTACGGACGCGCCGCACGGTACGCCGCCGCGCGTTTAGGTTATCGGTCTCTTTGTTTGAAGAGCTCCCTTTGATACGGAGCCGATACTTTTGTATATATCTTCTGTTTTGTTGTTTGTTCTATATATATGATCATTTGGGTACGGCGGGGGCCGTGTTCCGTCTTCGGTCCCCATTCTCGTTCGTATGTTAGAGGCACCGTAGACATGTACGTGGGTTTGTGGGTTGTCACCGGTCGGTACGTATGTTCGAGTTTGCGACTACGTACGTTATGATAGCCTCGGCGGCTAGTGTACGGGTCTAATTATGTTTATGTACGTATATTTACGCGCGATGTATTTTATATACGTACGAATTTATGTATGTCCGACCGAATTAGCTATCGGCATGCGGATACGTTAGATAGGTACGTACGGGTGTCCGGTTAGGGACACCGCGCGGCCCACGGGGTTGGGTCGTGACAACAATGCCCCAATATCATGGCTCACAGCTATATCACATCACAAAATAATTTATAAAGAGAGTTTTGGATTATTTGAAAATAAAATATATGCGGTTGGCCTTAGGGACCACCGATTCTGCCAAGCACACGCTCGCCCCAACACATGGACCAGGCACAGAAAACATATTTTTAAAACGGGTTTTGAAAAGCAAGTACCCAAAGCTTAAAGTCTCACTTACCTCAAATTCACAATTCAAGCACACTTCCCAATAATTCAAAAACTCGCATTCTCGAGTCTCCGGATTGCCTCAAACTATACAAAAACGGATTTATAATGGTCAAAACCCTTAGGGTAAACCACTTCTATATTTTTAGAGGCTTAAATGGTTAAAGTCAAATTTTAAAGGACGAAAACGCCCTCTGGTCAATGTGTTCAAAACCCGACAAGACTTATGTTTTCGGAAAGGCCTCAATGAGAGGATTCCAACGATATATAGAATTCTAAAATCCGATGTTGTTTGCCCCTTCAAATCAATGATTTTAGTTGAAGAACCCTAGAGCTAAACTTTCTCAATTACTCAAAATATCCCCATGTTTTCACCATAAAGATTCACCCATAATATGTAATAAACTTAAATAAAAGATTAGAAGAATTACCTTGATGATTAGGGTTGAAAATCCCTATTTTTCTCTTTTCTTTTCCTCTCTTTTTCTCCCTTTCTTCTCTCTGCGTTTTTTTCCTCTGTTCGGCTTCTTGCTTCTGCAATTTCACGTCTGATTCTCTCTCTCACTCCCTTTTATTCCTTTTTCTCTTTATTTTCTTTTTCTTCTTTTTGTGGGCTTGGCCCACATCTCTTTTTGCCCCCCTTTTTTTTAAGGACCCTTTAATCCTCCTTTTCTTTTATTTTGTACTACTTAATTCTTCTATATATATATATATATATTTATTTTTTTAAAATTACCAACTAAGCCTAGAAAAAAATATGGGTTATTACAGTGAAGGCCATAACCCTTGAAATCTACCACTAACAAGGCAACCTGTTTCATGTAGTTCAGTTATAGCCTAATATAGAAACCACAGCCTACATACCTTACTGGTATGCAATTCAGTAAGATTGCAAATCTTTAGCTATTGCAATGCAGAGTCCCAAAGAATATTTAATCAGTCAAAACAGATTATGTTTATTCAGCTATCAATTAAAAGAAGAATGCCTTGTACCTTATTCCAAATAAAAGCTTCCAATATAACTTACAAATATGCACGGCCGCGTCTGAAGTATAAAGAAACCACAGACGTGCTTAAGATTTATTTAGCTGAGTGAGTCTTCTCATAGAATGTTGCGACAATTAAATCATCAAATTTACTCAGTCTAGCTTAAACTTCAAGATTATTAATTCCCAATATTTGATGGGGCTTTTTCACTCCAAACAAGCAATTTAGCTGCGCAAAGAGTTAGTTAAGGAGCATTGCATCTATTAGTTATGTATGTCTGTTGCCAATTATATGATAAAAAAAAAGTAAATGATAACTGTGGAAACTGATACTATTGCTCGACATTTCTCACATAGAAATGCCCCAACATCAGCAGGATGCAGGTTAAAGGTGTCATGTAATTAAGTTTTGCCTATGGCATTTATTATCCCATGCAGAACCAGATAGAGAAAAATAGTTAATTAGTGTTCCTTTAAAAAAGCAAAATATAGTACTGCTAGAAATTTGTTAATGTTATGCATCTTTGATTTTGAAAGTACAACAATCTTCTTATTAGAGACCAGGCAGTGCATTAGAATGGCTAGCTAATTTAACCTCAATGCAGTACTTAAAAATCAGCACAACTGTGAGAGCAAGAAATATATGGAAAAACTTAAATAGGTTTTCTAATAAATCTCTCTTTTTGTTTTTATTTGGTTGATTGATAATTATAACAAAGAAGAAAACAAAAATAGTGAAGGGACCAAAAGGTTTTTAAGTCTAAATAAACTTTACAATCTGTCTTCAAAATCTGTTCCAATAAAGGGGAGCTTGCCTTTTGAGAAAATATAGACAAATGAAATGAGAATTATTAATAAGTCAAACTATGGCAAAGGGTCATATATATCCCTGTACTATCCCAAAATAGTTGTGCGTATCCTCCGTTTGCTTTTTCGATGATATGTACCCCTGCCATTAGCGTTTTGGTCATATATACCCCGCGTCTAACGGCTCCGTTTAACAGGGACACGTGGCACGATCTCAATAGCTCCAACCATTTTCTTTTTTATTTAATCTAATTTATCATTAAAAAATTATTTTAAACCAGAAAAGGGCTATTTCTTAAAAATGTGGCAATTTCTGAAATTCAAAATGCGGGATTTCTTCTTCTTCTCCAACTAATTTTCAACTGAAATTCACCCAAAAATCCACCGAATTCTTCACCAAATTATCCCGAATTTCAGATATCAATTCTTCAAGATTTAACCGATCTTTTTCAATAACATTCACTAGAAACAAAGCTCATTTGAAGAAACCCAAACCTTGAACTTGAAGCTTCAAGTTTCATTAATGGCTGTCCATGGAGTTTCTGTTTTTTCTTCACGTTCCATCTTTTCAAGACAAGCTTTAATTACAATTTTTAGATTCAATTATCAATACACAATTTATTCCAACAAATTTTTCACCATTTTTGTATGCAAGAATCTAATTGTAGAGTTCATGAACCTTATGGGCAGATTTCAAAGTGAGTTTAATTTTGGATTCATGAATATACCGTTGCAGTCGTCGGATGCCGGTTGTCACGACCCAACCCCGTAGGCCGTGACTAGTGCCCGAGCTGGACACTCGTATGCACCTGTTAACTACAATCATCCACAACTAGCATAATAAGGAACTTATAAAAAAAAAGGGCAAGACGTCGTCTCAAAACTGTCGCATATAGATATGTATATTTATACAACCTGTCTCCTGTGGGGTCACAACTACCAACAAATAACATCGTATATAAGCCGGCAAGGCTATCATAATACACGACTCCCAAAACATATATGTTTATATCTACGCAAGCCGACAAGGCTGCCACTACACACAACATCCCAAAACATATCTATATACGCAAGCCGACAAGGCTGCCACTACGAATGGGAACGTCCTAAAACATATATCATACGTAAAGAATCGAACAAGAACTATATACAACCCACACATATGTCTACAGACCTCTAAGAGTAACAACAGTATCATATGACGGGACATGGCCCCGCCGTACCCCTGGATAAACACACATATACAACAGGAGGATCTGTACCAAAAAAAGCTAGGCTCCGGAACAAGAGAGCACTCCAAGACAATGAGAATAGGTATCCTAAGCTGGCGGATCACCAAAACGAGCGTACGTACTGCGGGGCATGAAACGCAGCCCCGAAGAAAGGGGGTTAGTACGGAATATGTACCGAGCATGTAAAGCATGAAATACGAGAAACGGGATCATACCGAAATAAGGAGTATAGAAAACTAGTACGAACCGGAAAACCACAAGGCTTGCCTTTGAAACATAAATCATGCGTGTCAATATCATACCCAACTCGTTATGGGACTTAGTGACATAGTTGGATAACCATCCTGTACATATGCATATATAACGTGTCCCGGCCCTCTAGCGAGGGACTCGGTAAATAAAATCATCAAATACATATACATATAACGTGTCCCGGCCCTCTAGTGAGGGGCTCGGTGAATAAAATCATCATATGCCATCCCTGTATCATCATATCATCATGTCATCGTATCATCATATACATATACATATAACGTGTCCCGGCCCTCTAGTGAGGGACTCGGTGAATAATGCAAATGAGCCGTGCACGAGAACATGTCCCGGCCCGGACTCGGTGAAAGATGTAACAAAGATGCATGAGCAGAGTAGTGAGTAACCATATACATATAAATCATCATTTGAGACTCAATAGATAAGTAAACTAATCAACGCTCGAGTATTAAAATGATAGTCATGTTAAGTTTCTCTAAACGTCATTAAGAACTATATTAAGGAAAGTCTCAGGGGTCATAGACATGTATCAAGTCAATCCGAGACAGCTTATGAAAGTTAAAGACATTATTCATTATAGAATCCTTTAGGAATAGGAACTTTTATGCATCATTTACTATTCAGTCATATAAAAGACTCGAGGGCAATAGCCCGATCATCTTAAGAATTCCAATATCAAGAAGTGAATAAGAATCATAAAACATGCTCGGAACTTATGAATAGAGTTACCCCAAAGTTCATATCGTATCATACTTACATCTAGGACATGCCAAAAGAAAGAAAGGATAGGCTTTACATACCTTTAGCGTTTACTCGCAACGCAACACGTATACGCCGCCCAATAGTATCTCAACCTATATTAAGACGTCAAGAACTACGATTAAACTTACGAAGAGATTCAAACGCATTCTAATGTTAGTAACTCCTTCCTAGACAATTAGACGACGTTTCGCTTATTTTCAAGCCAACTACATACAACCAAGCCAACATCACTAGTCATACATTCGAGTATCAACCCGAGACTATTCAAACACGACTCGAGGACGTTCCGGACAGCCCGTACAACACTCCAAAACAGCCCAACCAACACACAATACAACATATAATCTTCCAAGTTCAACAAGAATAACAACAATACATTCTTTTCTTCCAATTTCACAAATCATACCAACAATCCACACGTTACAACATCATTCACATAATTGCAAGAAACTATATTAACATCATATTAGCTTCTACAACAGCCCACAAACAATTACAACTCCAACTTGAACCATTAAACCTTCATTCTCACCATACAATCCATAACAACAACAACCAAAATATCAAGTAAAAATCAATTCACTATTTCATACACAAACAGCCCCTACACGGCCTCAACACCATCACACATAGTTCCATGAATTTCATTCATTTCTACACTCTACAACACGTTCAAACCATCCACAACACATGCAAAAGAAGATTAAACCTTACCTTTAATACTTGGCTTTTCAACTTGGCTCCAACT
The DNA here is from genome assembly GCF_029784015.1 of Lycium ferocissimum. NCBI lineage: Eukaryota > Viridiplantae > Streptophyta > Magnoliopsida > Solanales > Solanaceae > Lycium > Lycium ferocissimum. Next base: position 52,860,151 of record NC_081347.1, read on the forward strand.
TGTGCCTTGAATTTATACTTGTTCTTGTTGCCCTAGGATCAATTCCACGTTATTATACACCTTCTAAGGAGTTGAATTGCTTGGAGAAAATTAAATTTGATCAACAATTCATGAACTTCAATCTCGGCCAGCCATGGCCGAGAGTCTCTCTCTCTATCTCTTAAGGTTTCTATGTTTGGTGAAGATGAAATGGTTTGCTTTGTCATCAAATTACTATTTATATGGTGCCTAGGTGTTGGACACATGTCCCACTCATGGCTTGAGCCAATCAAATGTGGCCAAGCCATGGGTGGGACCCACACGGCCAATTATAACTTAATTAGTGAAATGATTAAGTCTAAATCCCACTTTAATAATCTAATCATGGTTAATTAATCCCTAATCTCCAATAATATTTCTATACCAAATAAAATTTATAAGCAACTTGTGCATTAAACAAAATCGGAGGTTAAAAGTCTCTACCTCGGATCCCAAAATAGTCTTGTCCTTAACTTGTCGCGATTAGCTTAAAATATCCCGACGTACAAAAATACGGGATATAACATCCTTCCCCCCTTTAGAACATTCGTCCTCGAATATTAAACTAGTCTTACCAGGTCTTACAGGGACTTCGGGGGAGTCTCTTTTATCGTTATAACATATAGCTTTATTTACCAATCAATATAATCAACGAGGAGTTTAGATTACCTGTAGGCATAGGAAACAAGTAGGGATACTTATTCTTCATCTCCTCTTCAGCTTCCCAGGTCATCTCTTCCCTGTTATTGTTCCGCCACAATACTTTAACGGAAGCCACGTCTTTAGTACGCAATCTTCTCACTTGACGATCCAGTATAGCTATAGGGTTCTCCTCATACGATAACTCCTCTGTCACTTGGATATCATCCACGGGGAATATTCTGGAAGGATCACCAATACATTTGCGAAGCATAGACACATGAAACACTGGGTGTACTGCTTCCAGATCAGATGGTAGGTCTAATTCATAAGCAACCTTGCCTACTTTACGAACAACCTGATAAGGCCCAATATATCTCGGGCTGAGCTTCCCCTTCTTGCCAAATCTCATTACACCCTTCATGGGTGACACCTTCAAGAATACCCAATCGCCAACCTGGAACTCTAAGTGTCGACGTCGATTATCTGCATATGACTTCTGTCGACTCTGAGCTGCTAATAACCTTTCCCGAATAAGTTTTACCTTATCAATGGCTTGCTGAATCATATCTGGGCCGATTAGCTTAGTCTCCCCAACATCGAACCAGCCAATAGGTGACCTACACTTCCTGCCATACAGAGCCTCATACGGTGCCATCTGGATGCTAGAATGGTAGCTATTATTATAGGCAAACTCAATAAGTGGCAGATGATCATCCCAATGCCTAAAGTCAATAACACGAGCCCGCAACATATCTCCTAGCGTTTGAATAGTACGCTCGGCTTTGTCCGTCGTCGTCCGAGGGTGGAATGCTGTGCTAAGACTCACTTGTGTCCCCAATCCTTCCCCGGAATGATCTCCGTAAGTTAGCCGTAAACCGAGCACCTCCGTCGATATAATAGATGTGGGAACTCCGTGAAGTCTTACTATCTCCTTAATATATAACTTTGCATAGTCCTCGAGTACCGAATAAGTAGTCCCGATTGGAAGAAAATGGGCTGATTTTGTCGGCCTATCTACAATAACCCATATGGAATCATACTTCCGTGGAGTGCGAGGTAAACCTGTAATGAAGTCCATATTAATTGCTTCCCATTTCCAAGTCGGAATCTCCATCTCCTGTAATAATCCACCAGGCTTCTGATGTTCAATCTTAACCTGTTGGCAATTTGGGCACTGAGCAACAAACTCTGCTATATCCTTCTTCATACCATCCCACCAGTACCAGCATCTGAGGTCATGATACATTTTTGTAGACCCCGGATGAACAGAATAACGGGCATAGTGTGCCTCTCCCATAACCTGTCGCCGTAGCCCTGCAACCTCAGGTACACATAATCTGCCTCTATATAGTAGTACTCCGTCAGGTGTAATCTCAAATGGGGTCTTCTCCTTTTCAGGGGCTGTATCCCTATATTGTGCTAGAACAGGGTCCTCGTACTGACGTCGCTTTACCTCTTCCATAATAGAGGATTCAGCAACTTCTCGGACAAAAACCCCAGTATCTCCAGAATCAGCCAAACGGACTCCAAGACTAGCTAGTTGATAAATCTCACGGACTATTTCCTTCCTTTCTGGTTGCACGTCCGTCAAGCTGCCCATAGACTTGCGGCTAAGTGCATCTGCTACAACATTCGCTTTCCCTGGATGGTATAGAATATCAACATCATAATCCTTCAGCAACTCTAGCCATCTTCTCTGCCGCAAATTCAGCTCCTTCTGCTTAAAGATATACTGGAGGCTTTTATGATCCGTATAAATATCAACATGCACGCCATATAGATAATGCCTCCATATCTTCAAAGCGTGAATCACCGCTGCTAATTCCAGATCATGAGTAGGATAATTTCTTTCATGCTTTCTGAGCTGCCGGGAGGCATAGGCTATAACTCTGCCATGCTGCATTAATACACAACCTAGCCCAACACCGGAAGCATCACAATAAATGACATAACCGTCTGGCCCCTCAGGAAGGGTTAGAACTGGAGCTGTAGTCAACTTCTCTTTCAGCAACTGGAAGCTTCGTTCACAAGCATCAGTCCACTGGAACTTAGCTGCCTTCTGAGTTAGCCTCGTTAAAGGCGCTGAAATCGAAGCAAACTTCTCCACAAATCTTACTCGTAATATCCTGCTAACCCCGTAAAACTACGTACCTCGGTAGTGTCGTAGGTCTAGGCCAAGTCTTTACGGCCTCAATCTTCCGTGTATCCACCCGAATGCCATCACCCCAATAATATGCCCCAAGAATGCTACCGAAGTCAACCGTAATTCACATTTAGAGAATTTAGCATATAATTTCTGTGCTGGAGCACCCCAAGTACCGTTCTCAGATGATCCGCATGCTCCTCCTCTGATCGTGAATAGACCAGAATATCATCAATAAATACAATCACGAACATATCTAGGAACGGCTTGAATACTCGGTTCATCGTGTCCATAAACACCGCTGGAGCATTGGTCACCCAAAAGACATCACCCTAAACTCATAGTGCCCATATCGGGTCTGAATGCAGTCTTTGGAATATCTGCCTCTCTTACCCGCACCTGGTGATAGCCTGACCGCAGGTCTATCTTCGAGAAACACTTAGCACCCTGCAACTGGTCAAATAAATCATCAATCCTGGGGAGGGGATATCTATTCTTTATGGTCACCTTGTTCAGCTGCCTATAATCAATACACATCCGCAGCGACCCATCTTTCTTTCTCACGAACAATACTGGTGCTCCCCAAGGCGATGTGCTGGGCCTAATGAAGCCCTTCTCTAATAAATCCCTCAGCTGCTCCTTCAGTTCTTTCAGTTCTGCAGGTGCCATTCTGTAAGGAGGAATAGATATGGGCTGAGTATCTGGCAACACATCTATAGTGAACTCTATCTCCCGCTTAGGAGGAAGACCTGGAAGTTCATCTGGGAATACATCTGGAAATTCATTGACTACCGGACTGACTGAAGAGTCGGTGCCTCTGCTTTCAAATCATGTACACGAACCAGATGATAAATATAACCCTTTCTAACCATCTTCCTTGCCTTGAGGTATGAAATAAACTTACCCCTCGGCGATGCCGTATTTCCTAGCCATTCTATAGTTGGCTCCCCTGGGAACTGAAACCGAACTATCTTGTTTCTACAATCAACGTTAGCATAACAAAAAGCTAACCAATCCATACCCATAATAACATCAAACTCAGTCATATCTAACTCTATCAAATCTGCCAAGGTATGACGACTATATATATTCACCGAACACTTTTTATATACCTGCTTTGCTATAACAGAATCTCCTACCGGTGTAGCTACCTCAAATGGTTCAATCGACTCAGGTTTTATCCCGATTCTACTAGCAACAAAGGGAGATATATATGATAAGGTGGAGCCTGGATCTATCAATGCATATACGTCTCGAGAGAAAATCGATAATATACCTGTAACCACATTTGGTGACGCCTCCTGATCCTGTCTACTAGCCAAAGCATATATGCGGTTCGAAGGACCGCTAGAACTGGAAGCCCCGCCACGGCCTCTGCCACGGCCTGCTGGTATCGGCATACCCTGCCCCATAGGGCGCATAGCTACAGAAGAAGATGAACCAGCAACTGACCCAGTAGGCTGAGCTGCACCACCTGGACTACCCCCATACGGACACTCCCTCATAATATGGCCTTGACGGCCGCAAGAAAAACAAGCGCCAGTAGCGAGACGGCATTCCCCCGGATGGCGCCTGCCGCATCGAGAGCACTGAGGCATAGATGGCCTCGTCTGACCTGCACTCCTGTGCATCTGTGAACCTGAAGCCCTGGAGCTCTGACCGACTCCTGAATACCCTGTGCTATCGAACCTCCTACCCGGGAACTGTGGGGGTGCACTCCGTGCTGGCTGGGGAGGATATCTGCTATACTGCTGCTGAGGCTGCCTGCCTCGAAACTCCCCAAAATAACCAGCCGATCTAGCCCTCTTGGGCTGGCCCCTGTCATGATCTCTGTCCGACGAACGCCCCCTATGTCGATCCTCCACCCCCTGTGCATAAGCCTTCGTACCCGGCAATATCCATCCCTGGTCGAGAAGCCATTATCATGCAGCTATCAACCAAGTAACGATCCGGCCCCATCACATAATGATGCACCCTATCAGCCATATCGGCTACAATAGTGGGCGCATGTCTAGCCAACGAATCAAACTCAAGGCTATAATCTCGAACACTCCTGCCATTCTGCCTCAAATGCAAGAATCTATCAACTCTGGCTCGTCTCATCTCTGGAGGTAGAAAATGGCCCAGAAAGGCCTCCACGAACTCATCCCATACTGCTGGAGGAGCATCCTCGCCCCTAGACAATTCCCAGGACTCATACCAATTAACCGCTACATCACGCAACCGATACGAAGCCAACTCAACAGACTCAGTCTCGGAAGCTCTAATTATCCTCAATGTACGCTGCATCTGCCGAATAAACTCCTGCGGATCCTCCGCGGGCTTTGACCCGTAGAACTCTGGGGGATTACAAGTCAAGAAATCACGGGCCCTCAAACTATCATGTCTGTCCGCATAGTCACCTCCTAATCCGTGCCTGCGAGCCTGCCCGACACTAATGCCGGTCGAATCGAACCGCATCTCTCATGGCCCTATCCTCCGTCCCCGGGCCGAGAGCCGGAGGCTCGGGTCGGAACCTCGGGAGCCGGCGGTGGAGCCGCCCATCCGCACGGCGCCGCCCCCATGCTCCTCGGTAGTGACGGTGTGTGCGAGCTCGGCCGACCGGAGCACAACCCCCGCTCGGCCGGGCACGGGCCCTAGTAACTCTCCGGGTCGGCTGGTCTCTCCGCCACCGACTTGCCCTTCTTCCGGTACCGTCGCTTTCTTTGAGGCATCGCCGTAAACATAGTAATCGTTAGGGAGGAATCATCCCGATAATACCGCTCTATCGCACGATCTAGAGTAAGAAGGAAAGATAACATCCTAAATGTCTCGTAGCTTCTTTTATAGATGTGGTGCACAACACACCGATAAACAAGCCTCTACTAGACACGGTCTGTAGACACTCCGAGGATGAACTGCTCTGATACCACTTTTGTCACGACCCAACCCCGTAGGCCGTGACTAGTGCCCGAGCTGGACACTCGTATGCACCTATTAACTACAATCATCCACAACTAGCATAATAAGGAACTTATAAAAAAAAAAGGCAAGACGTCGTCTCAAAACTGTCGCATATAGATATGTATATTTATACAACCTGTCTCCTGTGGGGTCACAACTACCAACAGATAACATCGTATATAAGCCGGCAAGGCTATCATAACATGTGGGAAAATATCTCCCATACACGAACTATATATATATATACGCAAGCGACAAGGCCGCCACTACACACAACATCCCAAAACATATATATATATACGCAAGCCGACAAGGCCGCCACTACGAATGGGAACGTCCCAAAACATATATCATACGACGAACTCGAACAAGAACTATATACAACCCACACATATGTCTACGGACCTCTAAGAGTAACAACGATTATCATATGACGGGACGGGGCCCCGCCGTACCCCCGGATAAACACATATATACAACAAAAGGATCCGTACCAAAAAAAAAGCTAGGCTCCGAACAAGGGAGCACTCCAAGACGCGAGAATAGGTATCCTAAGGCCGGCGGATCACCAAAACGAGCGTCGTACTGCGCGGCATGAAACGCAGCCCCCCCGAAGAAAGGGGTCGGTGCGGAATATGTGCGAGCATGTAAAGCATGAAATACGGTAAAAGGATCATACCGAAATAAGGAGTATAGAAAACTAGTACGAACCAGAAAACCACAAGGCTTGCCTTTGAAACATAAATCATGCGTGTCAATATCATACCCAACTCGTTATGGGACTTAGTGACATAGTTGGATAACCATCCTGTACATATGCATATATAACGTGTCCCGGCCCTCTAGCGAGGGACTCGGTAAATAAAATCATCAAATACATATACATATAACGTGTCCCGGCCCTCTAGTGAGGGGCTCGGTGAATAAAATCATCATATGCCATCCTGGCCGCCATCCCTGTATCATCATATCATCATGTCATCGTATCATCATATACATATACATATAACGTGTCCCGGCCCTCTAGTGAGGGACTCGGTGAATAATGCAGTGGAGCTGTGCACGAGAACATGTCCTGGCCCGGGACTCAGTGAAAGATGTAACAGTATGCACGAGCAGAGTAGTGAGTAACCATATACATATAAATCATCATTTGAGACTCAATAGATAAGTAAACTAATCAACGCTCGAGTATTAAAATGATAGTCATGTTAAGTTTTCTCTAAACGTCATTAAGAACTATATTAAGGAAAGTCTCAGGGGTCATAGACATGTATCAAGTCAATCCGAGACAACTTATGAAAGTTAAAGACATTATTCATTATAGAATCCTTTAGGAATAGGAACTTTTATGCATCATTTACTATTCAGTCATATAAAAGACTCGAGGGCAATAGCCCGATCATCTTAAGAATTCCAATATCAAGAAGTGAATAAGAATCATAAAACATGCTCGGAACTTATGAATAGAGTTACCCCAAAGTTCATATCGTATCATACTTACATCTAGGACATGCCAAAAGAAAGAAAGGATAGGCTTTACATACCTTTAGCGTTTACTCGCAACGCAACACGTATACGCTGCCCAATAGTATCTCAACCTATATTAAGACGTCAAGAACTACGATTAAACTTACGAAGAGATTCAAACGCATTCTAATGTTAGTAACTCCTTCCTAGACAATTAGACGACGTTTCGCTTATTTTCAAGCCAACTATATACAACCAAGCCAACATCACTAGTCATACATTCGAGTATCAACCCGAGACTATTCAAACACGACTCGAGGACGTTCCGGACAGCCCGTACAACACTCCAAAACAGCCCAACCAACACACAATACAACATATAATCTTCCAAGTTCAACAAGAATAACAACAATACATTCTTTTCTTCCAATTTCACAAATCATACCAACAATCCACACGTTACAACATCATTCACATAATTGCAAGAAACTATATTAACATCATATTAGCTTCTACAACAGCCCACAAACAATTACAACTCCAACTTGAACCATTAAACCTTCATTCTCACCATACAATCCATAACAACAACAACCAAAATATCAAGTAAAAATCAATTCACCATTTCATACACAAACAGCCCCTACACGGCCTCAACACCATCACACATAGTTCCATGAATTTCATTCATTTCTACACTCTACAACACGTTCAAACCATCCACAACACATGCAAAAGAAGATTAAACCTTACCTTTAATACTTGGCTTTTCAACTTGGCTCCAACTTGTGCCTTGAATTTATACTTGTTCTTGTTGCCCTAGGATCAATTCCACGTTATTATACACCTTCTAAGGAGTTGAATTGCTTGGAGAAAATTAAATTTGATCAACAATTCATGAACTTCAATCTCGGCCACCATGGCCGAGTCTCTCTCTCTATCTCTTAAGGTTTCTATGTTTGGTGAAGATGAAATGGTTTGCTTTGTCATCAAATTACTATTTATATGGTGCCTAGGTGTTGGACACATGTCCCACTCATGGCTTGAGCCAATCAAATGTGGCCAAGCCATGGGTGGGACCCACACGGCCAATTATAACTTAATTAGTGAAATGATTAAGTCTAAATCCCACTTTAATAATCTAATCATGGTTAATTAATCCCTAATCTCCAATAATATTTCTATACCAAATAAAATTTATAAGCAACTTGTGCATTAAACAAAATCGGAGGTTAAAAGTCTCTACCTCGGATCCCAAAATAGTCTTGTCCTTAACTTGTCGCGATTAGCTTAAAATAGGATACACACAACTATTTTGGGATAGTACAGGGGTATATATGACCCTTTGCCTACAGGGGTATATATGACCCTTTGCCGGTCAAACTAATTCTCGTAGGTGCAATACATAGAATGAAACATACAGACAAAAGAAGATGACCTAATTCTTCCCAGAAGCCATGTGCTTCTATGAGCATTGCTGCAACACTTATGCTTGTGCTTTGTGCACTTGTCTAAGCAACTGTCGAATCAAACACATCATCATCAAATTAAGATCGCACGGAGAAATTAAGAGAAAGCAAACATCTAATCAAGAAAAAGAAAAAAAGAACGTACCTTGTTGTTGTGCCAAGCACTTGAGTCAATGCCACCAAACACCCTGTATTGAGCATATTGTTTGCACATTAGAAGAACATTGGTACTCAAAAACAGAACATAGGAGTTTGCTTCTACTTACTTTGGTAATGACGTCTAGACGGTCACATCCTTCAACCTCTTTAATTTCTTCCTTAATTTTCAGTGTTGAATCCTTGAGAGATTTCTAACACCATGCAATCAACTTTATCTGTTCCAGTGTTGAATATCTGCAAAGCTAAGGGGGATCTCCTCGAGCTGGAAACACCCTTTTATAACAAGAATTTCAAGCAGGGGAAAAGATGCCTCCGAGGCATCCCAACTTGAGATACCTAAGTTCACCAGTTTCAAGACCTTAAGTTTATCAAATGTGATATCTCTGAGGCACCACTCTTCCGACTCAAGTCTCGAATCCTTTAATTGGAGATACTCCAGACATGGTAGTCCTGCAATTAACGAAGCCACGCTTACTATATGAGAACCATAAAGTACCAGCTTCCTTAGATTTGAAGGCAAGTGTAACTCGGATAAAATAATATTGCTACCACGAAAGCAAAGTTTAAGTGATTGAAGCTGGGTAAGGCTCTCCAAATTGAAACTGGAGGTACAACTCTGCGCGGAATAAATTCATAGCTAAAAATCTCTGTAGAATAAAATTCATCGCTAAAAGCACTAATCTCAAGTTCTTGAAGACTAGGACATTTCTGTGATAACACATTTATGCAATCAACATCATCAATTGGAAATTCAACTTTCCTTAATATCTTCAAATTTTCCACCATAGATGATTCGTCAAAGATCCTCTGCTTATTGTTTTCCAAATCAAAAGAAGCATAACACTCAATATACCTTAACTTTTCCATTTGCCAAAAAATTGCTGGCAACAATACACGACCACTTCCTTTCACTACAAAAGTTTCTAGATGGCGCAGATGTGATTCTGGATGGAAATCGAAATCAATTGTGGAAACTGCGAGGTACTTAAGGTGAATTAGTGGATTCAATGTAGTTGACGACAAACGATCCACTCTATTGGAACTCAAATCCAAGACTTTAAGAAGCCTCAATTTACTAATCTGAGGGAAGGGATTCCAAAATAAACCATTGGTTATTATCAGTGACCTCAAATGTTGATGGAAGGATTTCCGTGGTTTAGATTTCAACCTCAAGTTCGCATCGTTGAAAATAGACTGAGCTTTACTGAAACTAAAGCTCAGTCTATTTTCCATCCAATCAGAAGGTTGAAATTGGCTTCGATGCCCCTTCACCGCCAGCATAAACTTTTCTTCTCTGCTCCTCTCCAAGCAAAAGTGAAGCACGACATCATGAACATGGCAGTATTTGACTTTACCGTTGTATCTTCTCCTTGAAACCATAACCATGTTACTGCTAATGAGATCCAGCAAGCAACCTTCAGCTGCCTCTTCCAATCTTCCAGATTCAATGTTCAGCACGAAGCCTTCGGCAATCCATAAACTTATCAATTTAGACACTGGAATTCTTGCATCCTCCTGGAACATCCCCATGTAAAGAAGGCAAGGCTTTAAATAATCGGGTAAGTTTTCATAACTTAACTGCATAGTTGAAAGACTATAATCTTCAGACTCACCAAGATAGGAAAGCATAGAATTTTTAACTTCATGCCACCAAGAGGCTTCCATTTTCTTCCTTTTGATAATTCCAGCAACCAAGATAATTACCAGAGGGAGTCCTTTGCATTTTTCTGCAATTGCCAGACTCACATTGTATAGTTCAGGCGCGGGACACTCCTTTTGGAATACTTTTCTCCACAACAATTCACAACTTTCTTTTGGTGGGAGGAATGGAAGGAAAAAAAGGTCGGTATTCTGCTTGATTTGCGTACCCACTTTCTCAAGTCGGGTTATTACGACTATTCTACTTCTGTTTTCACCATTTGGGAAAGATAATATTAAATCTTCCCATGCCTTAACATCCCACATATCATCCAAGACAATCAGATATCTCCTGCCCATTAACCTTTTTCTCAACATATCAGCAAGTTCATCATCCGGATCCTTATCTACATCGTCCTCGGAACGGCAAACTTGTCTGTAGATCTTTTTTAATAGCTCTATCCTATTATACGTCTGGGAAATGTAACACCATGCTAGACGATCAAAGTGAGAAGCAATTATGACATTATTATACACCTTTCTAGCAATAGTTGTTTTCCCCTGTCCCCCCATCCCTACAATTGGGATGACATCTAGCTCATTTGTACCTCGAATCAGATATTCAATTATTTTTTCTGCTTCATGTTCAAAACCAACTATCTCCTCATCATTCACAAGATTGCGATGTTGAATTGGCAAACCTTTAGATGGCTCTACCACATAGCAGGGCTTAAGAGAAAGATTCTCAGACCACATCTTGGTCACCTCCGCTCTAATATGCTTTATCTCTTTTAAGATTCTAGGAAGTGGGCAAAAAATATGCCAAAGAGCATTATATTCAACAAGAATAGAGTACAATAGCAACTTCAGCTTCATATGCCAAATTTATAGTATGCCTATGAAGATCTTTAAGAATTTCATGTTCATGGTGCACCTCTCTGAAAATAGACGATAGAGATGACAGCTCCTTCTCTAAAATGGATATAGGAGATGACAGCTCTTTCTCGAATATACCAATATGAGGTTTCTTCATGAAATCTAAACCTGCTTCAGATTTCAGCATCTCACTAAATTTCCTTAAAAGGGAATCCAGAAAACTCAATCCACCAACCGTGGGAAACTGAGATGCAGTGAATTTTAAGGATTTGTTGTACGTCTTCACTTGTGCCTTTAGATCTTTAGTTTTCTCCAATATCTGTATTGAGCAAACATTTATTTAGCTAGTGCCATCGCTGTTTATTGAGCTAGGAAGAAGTTTTTGAATTACATATATGACATCACCCACTATAGCTCCAACATTTTCCAAGACCTCATTCAATGTTTTACCATTAATAACACAATTTGACACATCAACAAGAAAAATCAACAAGAACTCTATTGCCACATCAATATTTTGAGCAGAGACATAATTAGGAAAGTTGTCATGCTTTTTGTCTCTGAGATACACCAGCAGACTGTGGAGATGATGTGAAAATCCTTTTGGCAATATCTTGTCCTTGAACGTTCTTGCTTGAGTAAATTTTGAAGCCTTTAGTTCACCAAGGAAAATCTTCTTCATTTCCAGCTCCACTAGCACAATCAAGCATAATAGATACGGAGGTTTATACAAGAGATCATCTTCATCGTCATCCTCATCTATATCATCGTCGTCTTCAACCTCATAAACATAAATACCAAGACAAAACTATCCTACATTGTCAGCCATGAGCTGAATTCGGGTCTCCAGACCTTCCAGCTTCTCATGGTTAACGTAACCATTTATCTCTGAGACATATAAGTATCTCAAAAATCTCATTTTCTTTTGAACAATTTTCAGTTGCTTTGAAAACCGGTTCGACTTAAGGATATGTTCATTCGTCAAAGAAGGGTCAGTCCTAACCATTTCCGAGCGCATGAGTATATCATTTAGATTCTTGCTGAGGCAATCCATATCTTCCGATAAATTGGAATCATTCAACTCATACCCGTACCTTAAACAGGTGTTTCCTTCAATGAATTCCTACAACTGTGTTAATAGCCTTTCCACATTATGGTTAGTTTCACATACATCTGGAATTCCACCAAAAAACTGAGTGAAGAATTTCCACAATCAATTTGGCTCTCTTTGTGATTTTGACTAAGGATTCAGGCGAAGGAATATGATGGTACTTCATAAAGGTTCTCCAAAATCTTAGATGCATTTCAAGATTCTCAATTTCATCAAATTTGACGCTATTCAGATCACCTCGACTCTTGATCCTTCTTAGGTTTTCTAACATATCCTCTATGTCATTATGATCCATCTTCTGTAGATAAAGTAAAATATTCCTGCAAGTTCACCAAATTCTTGGAAAATTAGTTTCATTAATTAAGAGCAACATTTTATTCATGTCTTTCAATATCTACTGTTAGAAGCTATAATGCTTGTGAAAGATTATACACCTCGTACCATTTTGGTTACGTGAAATTTCACAAACTTCCCTTGAGGTTTTGACTAGTAATACATAACTCTCTCGTGGTTTCAAATATGGCATAAATAAATAAAACACAAGCTAACAAAGGTGTTTTGGTGCTAATAGTGTTTCATTAATATACCCCAAAACCATCTCTGTAAGTAATTGTTCAAAATTTTCTAGTTTCGGAAGGCGCCACATGAAACGGGCTTAAATTTAGGATTAAATTATAAAGTCCAACGTATGAACTTTTAGTTGATCAATCATTATTCGACTAGTAAAAATGAGAGAATGGTTAGTTTGACATGTATCAAATTAAAAAGAAAAATAACTTTCACAACAAAAGCAATTAAAAGTAATTGTTATCAAGGTAAAAAATGAATTAATGTAATTGTTCTAGCAATTTAAGAACTTGACTTACAGATATCAAGTGAAACCAACTTACGTCTAACAATCAATGTGCCTGCGTGTATTTGTCTTCTTTCGCCCGTTTTATATCTTAAATTTCTGATCCAATCCTAAAAAGGAGTAAAAGAGATGATAATTACAATTACAATTAAAAGCAGGTTAATTCCATCAAGGAAATTAAAAAGACATCTGGGGTTAAAAAAAGAAAAAGAAATATATACTGTGTTTGCTTCATAAATTTGAAAAGAGATTCCACAAACAAAGTTTAAATTCTTTTTTTCTTTTTGTTGCAAAAACTGTTTTTCAACCAAACCAAGAAAGAAAAACTTTCCTTTTCTTTATTTGAAAAACCACTCAAAGTAGACTGTTCTTTCTTGGTTTTTGGCCGAAAAACTAATTTTGCAAAAAATTGAAAAGGATTTGGTAAAACTTAACATCACATAACAAGGAAGAAGGTTTGAAGGAGAGTAAGATCAATATAAGGTTAATGGATGAATACTTTTCTAAATACCTTAGAAAATATGAAACCAAATAATGGTTCAACCAAATGGAATTTACCACAATTTGCTGTCTAGTAAAGAAAGATGACTGAGGAGATCAAACAATAATTCGAGTCGTTAATGGCACAACAAGATAGATTAACATTGCATTAATGCAATAAACTAACTAATTGGTGCCAGTTAGTTTGGCTGTATTAATGAAATTTAAAAAAATAATGGAAAGGCTTTTGAAATGTAAGGTTTAAAGAGTGTTTATATATTTGTGTAATGATCAGAAATCAATCTCGCCAAAGTTAAATTATTTATAATTAAAAAGAAAAAGAAGATAATCTTTTTGAAATAGAGGAGTAATATTTTTTGTACAAATAGTTAAGTAAACATTTTTTTTTTATCCGGATGGAGTATCAATTAGTGGGAGGTAAAAACAATTATTGCTTTAAGTGGAAAACGACAAGAACTTTGTCGGTGGCCTTATTCAAATCCTGGCCGGTTCTTTTCACCTATTTATGGTGTAGCCGCTTTTGGTCCCAAATTTTTGGGGTTGTTCTTTTCAATAAATGTTGATCACCTTTCTACGGGGACGTCCTAATGTTGTAGATTTTAAGAATTTCAAAAAGGTATTTATGTCATGATTTCCGGTTTAATTATTTTATTTAAGCTAATATATGCCTTGATGTTTTATTTTTATTTATTTATAATAAAATCTCAACAAGAAAAGTACACATAAGAGGGGTCAAGTTTTACCTTATTAATCTGGCAAGATAAGCCATGGAAAGTGTAACAACTCGTACCATTAAACAAAACTATGTTCATGATTGAGGACTTAGAAACCAAGGTAGTGTTGGGATTGAAAATTTGCTGCAGATTGTTAAATGGACGTTTTACGTCATTTGTACGGCCCGTACTTTATAGACGTACCTCACAAGGGAAAATTCGTGGTTTCTGGTATTTGGCATTCCAGGTACGGCCATATTGTACCGGCTGTAAATTAAAGTACAAGCCGTACATGGTACCCGTACCTCACCGGAGAAAAATCGAGGTTACTGGAAATTGCCATTCCAGGTATGGCCACAATGTACGGGCCGTACATTCATGTACAGTATATAGTGCCCGAACTTTTCCCGTCTCAGCAGATAGTATAAATACGGGACTTCAATTTCTTTTTTTATTTTCATATTCTCAAGCCCTGGGACGAAGTGTTTCTCCTCCCATCACTCTCATACGCTAAGGTAAGCCTATTCCAAGCCTTTCAAGTGAATTCTAACCTGTATCCATGATTGCTAAATAAGAATTCATCATTCCTAACCTAGGGTTTTCAAGAAAACCCATCACAAGGATTCAAGACTAAAGCTTTTGGACTTCTTCTCAAAGTTCAGACTATTATACAAGTTTTTGAGCGTTACAGGTATGTAGGGTTTCTATCTACGTGCGGGAACATCATTGTTCTTCCCCACGCCACGTTCATCCATGAAAAACACGAAGTTCCATAAACCTAGGGTTTCTATTATGATCCATGTTAACCTTAAGTTACAAGTATCATGCTATACCATGTTTGTATTACTATTTCGTTATTGTACTTTTGATATTCCAATTTGGTTATTGAGAATCCGTCTGTAATCCATGACTACCCATGTCTTGAATTCCATGGGTTATTAAATGCAAGATATAAATTATTATGCCTATTTTCATGAAATTCTACATGCTTAAATGTTTTCATGCAAGTTATACTAAATATTATACACTCACGAATCATGTTTAGAACCATGTTTAAGTAATTCATGGACTTCTAAGCCAATTATATCCATGTTCATGTTTTGGGAGTTGCATAGATTACCGAAAAGGTTTAATACCTAAAACTATATCTGCCAACGTAGGATAAGGATTGCTCCGCCCAGTTAGGACGATTCCTTTATGTTTACCCATTACGGGTTATTGGATCCATTCATGTTCATGTTTATGTCTTGTACCCCGACAAGGTACATGATGGCTTAGCTGGTCGGGCAGAGATCAGATGTCACGTACTTACATGGAGGTTACATGTCGGTTATACTAAGGCTTTCCCACTTAAAATATTTTACTCATGTTGCACATATATATTCATGTCAGATGATACTCATGCTCATGTTCAGCTTACAGATACAATTTCAGTTTCGGTTCTATTATTTCATGTGTCATGCTTATTTTATTCAGTTGCTTTACATACCAGTACAATTCGAATGTACTGACGTCTCCTTTTATTTGCCCGGGGGCCGACATTTCACAATGCAAATTTACAGGACGACAGATTAGCTTGTTAGGACTTTGCTCATATCAGCTATTGGTGAGCCCCATTCTATTCGAGGTGTTATCTTTATTTATTTCATGTCAGTTATGCAGTTAAGGTATGCCGGGAGCCTTGTTGTCACACCCCGACTTTACTAGGGTGTGATGGGCACCCGACCCCATATTCGGAGCCGAGCGAACCCTCGGACTCTTAGTACACACATGTTCTCTTGGATTCATAGGACAAAGTAAAGTAAAATACATAGTAAAAAATTTTTCAAAATCTTTTCGTCGTTTCTCGAGTAAACGCAGTTTGTAAATATGAGGCTCCGTAAAATAAAAACACATCAACCAGTGGAACTCTGTTTTTAGGCTGACACTCTAGACCCACGACTCGTATCTCTAACTAATCGAGATATCATAGCACGTGTGCGGCGACTCGGCTACACTCCCGAGCAAACGAGTTCGCCAACTTCGCTCGAAACATCTTCTCGTGCTAACTTTGCGTCGTACGGGTGTACACGCGCGCATGAAACGCGGCCCCCCGAAGAGGGGTCGGTACGAACAATGTGCCGAGTATGCAAGGCATGAATAATAACATAGTAAGAAATGTATACATGAACAATAACCGCGTAGAGACATAGAACATGTCATGTCGAGCGTGACACAATACATAGAATCATATCTTGCGCAGAGAACATAGAACATATCATAGGATAGCGAGTAACTCGTGCGTATGAATGCCCACGGGGCGGATGCCATGCATGCTTACTTGGTCATATCGGGTCATAGTACCGCGCGGCGGCTCGCCCGCATAGCGCCGAATACTCCGGCTCGCCATAAATCCCGCGTCCCGGCATCCCGCGTCCGGATGATAAGCACCGACCGTGGCAATGAAACATAGTTCCTTCCCAATTTCCAAGTATTCAAGTATCCCATCCCCCCAACCCATGTTCATATTTAGCATGAAAGAGAGCCCAAGGAAATCATGTACTTATCGGAGTGACGTAAGGTCGGAAACCTCCGATCGCATTATGAAGTAATCATGGTCGCTTTGTCTCACCTTGAAGGAACGATAATCATAAGGCGAGACTATCAACATAGAACATGTCATAGCACATCGGGTCATAGACATAGCATATCATATCATAGAATCATAGTCGCATAGTCATCATAGAACCATAGCCATCATAGAATCATAGTCCCCATAGAATCATAGTCCCCATAGAATCATAGACATCATAGAATCGTAGAATCATAGCCATCATAGTCGTCATAGGATCATAGTCATCATAGGATCATAGGCATCATAGATTCATAGTCATCATAGGATTATAGTCGTTGTTTAAGTCATAAAAACTGGCAATATTGTAAAACTTAGTTTTTAAAGAAAAATGTATATTTTGGAAAAACACTTGTAAACTTTTAGTAAAGAAAATCATACCTTGGGGTCGAGGGTTTAGTTAAAAACGACTTTTATATTTAGTAGTCGGAAGGGTGTCCATAAGTGTTCTTAGCTATAGAATGGAAAATAAGCCCAATAGGACAACGGGGAGGGAATCATAGTGGGCCCACCTCGGGTCAAATGAGGCGGCGTACATAATTTACGTATAAAACGTTTCGTAATGTTGCTTATGGAAGCCTTAGGGTGATCGGGTCTCATTCTTGCAAGTTCTAGGGTGTTTCGACCTTCCTTTCACTATTCAAGCACCTTTGGTTCAATGTCACTGAATGAATAGTAACTATTTTTCAATCTCGGATTTCTAGAGTTAGGGAAGTCCCCGAGGCGCGAAATCAAGCCTATACGTCTAAGACATGCCAAAGAAAGAAAGTAAGGTCTTACATACCTTTTTCCGCTTCTTACGCTCCTCCAAATTCAAGCTCCAAATCCGCCAAAATCTACAAATGGTCGCATTTACCAAACCTTGGTTAGAAGCTTTTAGAGATTGAATCTTAAGGTGCACTTGCCTACCGAAATTTCGATTTCCCTTGTAAATACACCGTCCCGAGAATATGGCTCGACCCAATTTATCCATTAACAACAATCCGGGAATTCAACCCGGCCAAACTATGAACAATACCAACAATTATTCTAGCAACACTTCAATATTCAATTCAATTCAATTCAATTCAATTCGCATAATATTCCGTCGAATCAATCAACCTACTACTTCACCCGAGACCTTCAAATTTAACCACAACCACTCATTTCATTATCATCTATATTCATTAACTTCAACCACATTCTTCATTCAACATCACATAATCCATAACGACAACAATTAAAACATCCAATAAAATCAATTTACACTAACTTACCAAACACCTACTATTCGGTTACAACAACTTCATACACATTGCCATGCATTTCCATCCTTCTCTATACATTCCTTATTACATGTAAATCATCTATAACAATTAAAACATTAAACAAAACTAATTCATCATAGCTTGCCAAACTTCATCACTTTCGGCCACAACAATTACCAACATGTTTTCATGAATTTTTATCTTTTTCTATACATTACAACAACAAGCAACATACTACATAAAATTAATTCAATCTTCCCACACCACAACACACACACACGGCCATAACCTCCATATTCATGTTTCATGAACTTCATCCGTCTCTACTTTCTACAATACTCACAATCATCCAAAACATATGAAGAGAAGCTTAAATACATACCTTTTTCTACTTGGCTTTTCATTCGGCTAGAATTTCCAACTCGCACAACCAACGCTTTTCTTATTTCAACAATTGCTCCATGTTAACAAGGACCTCCAAATTAGCTAGAATATTGGAAGGAAATAATTTTTCCTCATCAATTTTCCATGGCTAGATTTTTTTCTAGCCATGGCCGAACCCTTCTCTACTCTTTTTTTTTTTTTTTTTTTTTTTTTGTGTTCTTTCTTTCTTGTTTCATCAATTAAAAGATGACCCATATATATATATACATGTCTCCCACAACCTTTCCATATTTATAATTTAGTCCCTCAACATAAAAATATGAACACATGATCCCCCTTCTTTATTTCTCTAGAGTTTTCTTTTCTTTTCTTGACTTTTCTTTTATTTTCTTCAAATTCCAAAAGATGACTAATCTCCCCCCCTTTTTTTTTTCATTAAATTCGGCCACATGGCCCTTCTCCAAGAGATTTCTTGATTACTCGTGAAATGACCATTTTGCCCCTCGACTTTCCTAAATATTACCATTTTGTCCCTAACCTTCCGCATTATTTCCACGACCCATTTTTTTTGCGAATTTCTCTTCTTGCCCCTTGCCTTTCTCAATATTTCCGTCCAATAATATTCATAAATAATATTCATAACCAACTTATGCTAAAATAATTTTTTGAAGATGGTCTTGCCCTTAACTTCCCGC
Organism: Lycium ferocissimum; assembly: GCF_029784015.1. Lineage (NCBI taxonomy): Eukaryota > Viridiplantae > Streptophyta > Magnoliopsida > Solanales > Solanaceae > Lycium > Lycium ferocissimum. The sequence continues at coordinate 52,879,624 of NC_081347.1, forward strand.
AATTGTCTTAAAATATTCCGACGTACAAAATGCGGGATATAACACTTGTCCCGGTAAATAGTTTAGCAGTCAGACTCATGTCAGATGTTTCATAGACTAGACTAGTTTAGTTATGTCATGTCAGATGTTCAAAGTCGTATAACTAGTATTGGCTTAACATTTATTATATATTTTCAGACTTATGATTATTTGATCTCATGTTCTACTATCATCACGCATGTTGGTATTACATTCCGCATCAGTACATGCCCCATGTTGATTCAGCAAGCCATGTGATTCGCTCGATCACATGCAGTAAGGCACCGAGTGCCGTGTTACGCCTAGGCCATAGTTCGGGGCATGACAAAGCTTGGTATCAGAGATTAGGTTCAAGTGTCTTAGGGAGTCTATGAAATCGTGTCCAGTGGGGTTAATTTTATATATGTGTGCGCGCCACACATATAAACAGTTGACCACCCAGACATCTAAAATTGTCTCACTTCCTTCATACTCTAGATCGTGCAGTTGGAACTATGCTTTCAGGAATCCTTCTAACTCGTGCGTATTACGTATTTTAGTTAATGCCTACGAAAAGAAAGTACACCAAGAGGACATCAACCACTAGCCAAAGCGCTACTACTGAAGACTCTCAGACTTAGGAAGTTTACACCGAGGCACAGGGGCTTGCAACGGATGCAGTGCCCCCGACTGAACCCCTATCTACGGAAAGACCTGCGGAGGTCCATCCTACAGTTACTCCGCAGCCTAGTGCTACCGACATGGATGTTAGGGGTGCAATCCAGCTGCTCACCCAAATTCTTGCTAACCAGGCTCAACGTCAGGAAATGGCTCCTAGCACAGCTGCTAGTGGAGGGCCGAATAGTTCTAGGACCAAATAATTTCTGCATATGAAGCCCCCAATGTTCATAGGGACTGTTAAGGGGGAAGATCCTTAAAATTTCATCGATGGGCTTCAGAAAGTTTTTCGTGTCATGCATGCTACTGAAACAGAGGCAGTAGAGTTGAGAGCTTATTAGTTACAAGATGTTGCTGATATTTGGTATGAGACGTGGGAACAGTCTTGCGGGGAAGATGCGTCTTAAGCAACTTGGGATGAGTTTGTAGACACCTTCATTGACCACTTCCAGCCGATTGAGGTCAGAGAGGCAAAGGCCTACAAATTTGAGAGACTCAGGCAGAATGACATAAGTGTGAATGACTATTATCTCAAAGTTGTTTCTTTGGCCAAGTATGCTCCTCACATGGTCCCTGACATGAGGGCCAGAGTTAAGCGCTTTGCGTTGGGCCTTATACTCGACTTACATGGTGATGCGAATATTGTTGCTCAGAATGGGACGATGACTATCACCAAGATGGTTGCTTTTGTTCAGGGTATTGAGGACAGAATGAAAGAGGAAGAAGCTCTTCAGAAAGAGAAAGACAGAGAGTTTAATAAAGAGCTAATCTGCAGGTAACTTCAGTCATAGGGGAGGTGGAGGCAGGAAATTCTTCAAGAACAGGTCATTAGGAAACGCTCCATCTGCAGCCAGTGCCCCAGCCCCAAAGTTCAGGAACGATCAGTAGAGACAAAATTTCAGGCCAACATGCTCCTACTCTGAGGCTAGTGTGGGTCGGAAGACTTATGATAATTCGATCTGCAGTAAGTGTGGTAAGAGAAACCCGGAGGATTGTCGCATGGGTATGGATATATGCTATGGGTATGGCAAGCGGGGCCATTTTTAGAAGGACTGTCCAACAACGAAACAGGGTACCGGTGGTAATGTGGCTCAGCCCACTAATTCAGCAGCTCCTCCGAACTGTCGAGCCCAGTCAGGGCGTGGTGCAGCTAAGTCTGGCAATGCAAGCTGAAGTCAAAACCTCTTGTATGCTTTAGTAAGTCGTCAGGATACAGAGGCACGTACAGATGTTGTCACAGGTACAATAACAGTTTTCACTTTCGAAGTTTATGCCCTTATTGACCCAGGATCCACTCTATCTTATGTAATCCCATTTATTGCTAAAAACTTTGGGATAGAACTAGAAAAGTTGCATGAACCCTTTGAGGTGTCCACTCCGGTTGAAGAGTCTGTTATAGCTAGACGTATTTATAAGGTTGCCCAGTTTTAGTCTATCACCGCAGAACCATAGCTGACTTAGCAGAATTGGAAATGGTAGACTTTGATGTAATCATGAGTATGGATTGGTTAGCTTTATCTTATGCCACAGTGGGTTGTAGAACAAAAATAGTAAGATGTTAGTTTCCTAATGAACCAGTCATAGAATGGAAGGGCAATTCAGTAGTGCCTAAGGGTAGATTTATTTCCTATCTCAAAGCCAAAAAGATGATTTTCAAGGGTTATATCTATCACTTAGTCCGAGTCAGGGATACAGATACCAAGACCCCAACTCTCCAGTACGTGCCAGTCGTTAATGAGTTTCCAGAAGTCTTTCCAGAAGATCTTCTCGGAGTTCCTCTCGACAGGGAGATAGACTTTGGAATTGATCTACTTCCCAGCACTGAGCCGATATCTATTCCGCCATACAGAATGGCTCCAGCAGAGTTAAAAGAGTTAAAAGCCCAGTTGAAAGATCTTCTTGACAAGGGATTTATTAGGCCAAGTGTCTCACCTTGGGGCGCGCCAGTCTTGTTTGTCCGAAAGAAATATGGTTCCTTAGGCTTGTGCATTGATTACCGTCAGTTGAATAAAGTCAACATTAAGAACAAATACCCTCTCCCCAGAATAGATAATTTACTTTACCAACTTCAGGGTGCCTAGTGTTACTCCAAGATAGACCTCAGATCAGGATTCCAACAATTAAAGGTTAAGAAAGTTGATATTCCTAAGACTGCTTTCAGAACCCGTTATGGTCACTTCAAATTTCTTGATATGTCATTTAGGTTGACAAACGCACCAGCTGCTTTCATGGACCTTATGAACAGAGTCTTCAAGCCTTATCTTGATTTATTCATCATTGTGTTTATTGATGATATTTTGGTATATTCCCGTAGTGAGACTGAACATGCAAGACATCTCACAATAGTATTGCAGACACTTCAGGATCGTGAGCTTTATGCGAAATTCTTGAAGTGTGAATTTTGGCTTAAGTCAATGGCATTTTTAGGCCATGTAATTTCAGGATAAGGTGTGAAAGTTGATTCTCAGAAAATAGATGCCGTAAAGAATGGGCCCAAACCCACCTCAGTTTCAGATATAAGAAGTTTCTTGGGTCTGACAGGCTATTACAGATACTTTGTGGACGGATTTTCCTCTATCTCAGCTCCATTGACTGAGTTGACACAGAAAAAGGTTAAATTTTAGTGGTCAGATGCATGTGAGCAAAGTTTTGAAGAGTTGAAGAAGAGGTTGACTTCTGCTCCACTTTTGACGCTACCAGAAGGAACCGAAGGGTTTGTAGTTTATTATGATGCTTTGGGAGTTGGTCTCGGATGTGTCTTAATGCAGCATGGTAAGGTTATAGCTTATGCATCCCGATAACTTAAGGCTCATGAAAAGAATTATCCGACTCATGACTTGGAATTGGCAGCTGTGGTTTTTGCACTTAAGATATGGCATCATTATTTGTATGGAGTGCATGTTGATATTTTTACCAATCACAAAAGCATGTAGTATATTTTCAAGCAAAGAGAGTTGATCCTCTGGCAGAGGAGGTGACTCGAATTGCTTAAATATTATGATGTGGATATTCTCTATCATCCAAGGAAGGTGAATGTTGTAGCTGATGCTCTTAGTCGGCATTCCATGGGAAGTATAGCTCACTTTGAAGCAGATAAGAGAATTATGACTAAGGAATTTCATCGCTTAGCTAACCTGGGAGTTTGACTCTTGGACTCCGAAGATGCTGGAGTTGTTGTTAGAACAGGGCTTATTCCTCCTTAGCGGCCGAAGTGATGGAAAAACAGTTTAGTGATCCCTATTTATTGCAGCTGAAAAAAGGGATTCACAAACATAAGACAATGGATTTCGAACAAGGGGGAGATGTGTCACGCCTCGAACCATGGCACAACGAAACACGGCACTCGGTGCCATACTGCATGTGACCGAGCGAGCCACGTGGCTTGCTGAATCATCATGAGGCATATATGAGCGGAAATATAGCATGAATGTGATGAGCTTTTATAAAACATGAGATGTCATAATAATTTAATGAAATACTTGTTTAAATCATAAATGTGGAAATAACATGAGTTGAGCCAAAGATGGCTAAACACCTTGCATGTCTAACATAACTAAACTGACTAGTCTATGAAACCTCTAATTATGAGTCCTGACTAGAAAACGTACTTGCTGGGACAAGGCCCTCAGCATACCTATAAATACATAACTGCTAAAATAAAGATCACTGACTAAAACCCCGAATAAGATGGGGCTCACCAATAAGCAGATACGAGCGAATCCTACTGAGCAGATATGGCGTCCTGTAAATCCGTACCGCATCGTGAAATGCGGGCCCCGGGCACAAAGGGGACGTCGGCACGTCAACGTACCGGTATGTAAAACAACTGAATGAAATAACATGGGACATGTAACATAACAAAAACTGAGCTGAAACATGATCATGATCATGAACATGAATACATATACATATATAACATGTGTAAAGAACCGTGAATAAGGAGGTAGTAAATATAACCGACAACATGGTTTGGTACCTACTCCTACCAAAGAGAACACTCATACCTTGCCAGGGACATGAGATTTAATAATATTATGAAAGGATCCAGTCATTATGAGAGATCGTCTTAAGCATGGATGGAGCAATCCTCATCCTACGGTGACTACGTAGTTTCAGGCTGTTTGAAGCCTTATCGGTAATTAATGCAACTCCCAAAACGTGAACATGTAAAAATAAGTGGCACTTACTACCTATAGTTTTCATGAATATAACTTGCTTGTACATGGATATCATGAATTATAACTTGCTTGCATGACTTGTAAAACATGCATAGTATTTTCTTGAAAATAGCATAATATATCATCAACTAGCATGCATGAACCCATGAAATGAGATATATGGGTTTTTCATAGATTACAGACAGATTCTTAATAATCATAAAGAAAAATTAAGAACTCAATGATGGAATTATAACAATTCACACATAATATAATCATGGACATAGACCTAGGGTTGTTATGAGTAAGGTATAAAAACCCTAGTTTTCGTAAAGATTTATACTTTATGGATTAAGAGGCGTGAGGAAGAACAATGATGTTCCCACACGTAGATAGTAACTCCACATACCTGATAATGCTCCACAACTTGAACTTTGAAGAAAATTTTCAAAATCTTGAATTCTTGAACCTTGAGATGGTTTTTCTTGAAAACCCTAGGTTAGGAATGATGATTTCTTGTTTAGATTACAAGGATATATATTAGAATTGACTTGGAATGATTAGAGTAGGATTACCTTGGTGTTCTTGATGATGGGAGAGGGTAGGAGGTCGTTCTAGGGCTTAGGGATGTGAAGAATGAAGTGAAAAAGCCTTAAAACGAAGTTTTAAAGTTACTGTCGGACCTGTTTTACGCCCCATTTTACAGCCTATAAAAAGTTTTACGGTCCTTAGATCACACCGTAAATCAATTACAGTGATTTGGGCTTTCTGGACTAGTTTTACGGCCCAAATCTACGGCCCGTATAATTTTTACGGCCCGTAGATTCCACCGTAAATCGGCAGAACACTATTTTTGTAAAACGGGCATAACTTTTTGTACAGATGTCTGTTTGACCTCCATAATAAACTGTTGGAAAGGTATTTAAAAAATCTACAACTTTTAAGAAGGAAATTTTCCCAAATTCCTTACATATGTGTCACGACCCAACCCCGTAGGCCGTGACTGGTGTCCTAACTGGACACCCATACGTACCTACCTGACAGACTAGGCGTACCAACCGGCTGATTCCGATCAGACATACATAAATTCGTACAAATATAGAATACATCGCGCAGAAATATACATACATAAACACACTTAGACCTGTACACTAGCCGTTGAGGCTATCATACGTACGTAGTCGCAAACTCGAACATACGTACCGACCGGTGACAACCCACCAACCCACGAACATGTCTACGGCCTCTAACATACAGAACGGAATCGAAAGACGGACAGGCCCCGCCGTACCCAAATGACCATATATACGGAACATACAAACAACGAAATATATATACCAAAAGTATCGGCTCCGGATCAAAGGAGCTCTTTCGACGACAAAGAACCGACGCCCTACACCGGCGGCGTATCACGCGGCGCGTCCGTACCGGCGGCATGTAGCGCGACCCCCGAAGAACAGGGGTCGGTACGAAGTGTACCGAGTATGTAAAGCGAAAACAAAATATACATAATCATAATCGAGTCGGATATATAAAATCATAACGATAGAATCGGATTCGTAGCGAGTCGGACTTACGAGAGTGTACGGACGAATCGTAATATGTCGGTTTGAGGAATGTAGCGGACGGAGGTCAATACGGACGGTAGATACGAATGTAGCCGACAAATCCTCGCAGCAATCCGAACTCGAGAAGCATGACGGACGAGTCGAATCCGAATCGTACGTACGTAAATGTGACGGACGAGAATCGAGTTCGAATCGTATTTCCGTAAGGTGACGGACAGTCGTGATCCAAATCGGACATACGTTCGTAATGGCGTACGCATCATGCACGCAGTCATAAGCATATACGTACATACATATCATAAATCGATCCCGGCCCTTTAATAAGGGACGCGGTAACGTAACCCGCCCTCGTAGTACGGACGCGGTGGACGTATTGAGAATCGATCAAATGCCATCCCGGCCGCCATCCCCATAATATCACATAATCGATCATAATCGCATCATAATCGGATACGGACGGATCCCGGCCCGCACATCCGAGGGACGCGGTGAATAATGCAAAGGAAGTGCACGAATCACGTAACCCGGCCCGGCGCAAAAAGGAAGCATTGAGACATCCACGAACAGATCCATGAGAAACCATATACATACGTACCGACATACGTACTTAATAAACCGAAATAGTTCGAAGGTAGGTCAAATCGTCAAAGTAGTCGATTATATCGTAACGCAGTGTCCAAAATCGTCCCGTATGTCGACGATATCAAGATTCGTAAAGATAATCATAATACGTATTAGTTAGCGGACGAAAACATAATTAGGAGTTACCTATGAAGAACGAACAGAAATAAGTCGATTTGAGTCATACTGAGAGTATCAGGGTTTTGTGGGCCCACCTCGGACCCAACCATAGTAAAATACGTAAATTATGGATAATAAACCTTAAGGAGTCGTCCATAATCATCTTAGGTGTTTCGACTCCATTTATGGAAGTTGCATACTTATAGGTCAATTTAGAAAGGTAAATTGGTTCAATCTTACCGAATGATTTGGCGCTATTTTCAATCTTGGATTGAGAAGCGAAGTGCGTCGAGGCTCGTTTTCAAGCCTATCATACTCGTAACATGCCAAAGAATAAAGGGCAAGACTTTACATACCTTGGTTGTGCCTTACGCTCGTCCAATCTTGATTCCCGTTTCACCAAAAATCCGCAAATGGTCACTCTTACCAGCTACTATTCATGCAAGTTAACATTTCAACTTTGGTTAAGCATTTGACTACCGAAATTCCGGCAAAGCACCTCCCCTATAAATATGACACCCCCGAGATTCAACTCGGCTCAAACTAACCAACAACAAGCCAACAACAAGCATCAACAACAATAACAACCAACACAATATGCTTACTTTCCAACGTAATGCCATAATTCTCATTTCGACTTCATACTTTCAAATCAATACTAACTCCACCCATTAAACCTTTATTCATGTTATAAAAATCATCACAACACAACTAACTTATCAAACAAGACAATTCATTTTTATTCCAACCTTTTCATAGCTCACGGCCAACATACATATTTCCATCTTCAATCCAATTTATTCAACTTCCATCTCCAATATAAATTCTACCAAACTACAACTAGAATGTAACATAAAATTCAACTCATTTCATTTATACAACACTACACACACGGCTCCACACACGACCATGCACATGCACGGCTAGACATATACACACACACACGGCCTCCACACCACACTCACAACACACAAACTCTTCATACTTCTCATTTATTTCATAAGACCATAACAACATAATCAACATACTAACAATTTTAACAATTTTCCTTCATACAACTACTATGTTCCACGGCTACAACACACCCACACACATGCACGGCTAACACTCACAAACACAATTCCATGATTTCCATACCATTCCACTTATTCTAACATCCATAAACCTTCCATAACATGAAAGAAAACATGAAATTCTTACCTTTTCCAATAGCTTCTTCTTGCCAAAACAAGCACCCCCTTGACTTGAAAATTATATCAACTTGTAGAGCACCTTGAGCTCACTAAGAATATATGAAAATTACAATTTTTGAACTAGGATTGAAGGCTTGAAAATTTTCTTTCTTTTTCTTTTCTCTCTTCTCTCCTTCGGCCGAATGGCCCTTCTCTTTTTTCTTGATTTTTCTTTGATTTCTTGAAACTTCTTGAAACCAAGGACTCCTTATATTAATTTGGCACATGCAAAACTCATTAAAATTTCCATGGGCTTGGCCTTCATGGCCGGCCACCCCCAAGTATTGGGCCCAATTTTTCTTTTCATTTATTTGGCCCAATGAACTAAAATTCTCATTTCAAAATTCCCGAAACAAATTTCCAAAATTCCAAATTTGCCCTTAGGCCTTCTCCATTGTTTCCGCATCCATACTTCCATAACCGGCATACCAACATCAAGAAAAATCCAAACATAACCTTATTCCTTGTAAATCAAGGTTACTTCCAAACTTTCGAATACGCAAAAATGCCGGATGTAACATCCTCCCCCCCTTTAAAACATTCGTCCTCGAATGTTAAATTAGCCTTATAGGTTTTACAAACACTTCGGGGGGGTCTTCCTGCCAACTACATACTCACACCTGATCGAAATAATTGTAAGAGCCTTCACTTTCCAAGTCCTTCTATCATTTTCTTCGATATCACCGTATTAGAGGGCGGTTCGGGGTCCTTATTCGAAATCTAGTCGGATATAGGGCGGTCCGTCTTCGTCGAACCAAAATTTTAAATGTCGACATGGAGTCATATCCAAAATCGAAGCACAAAAATACGACAAACAAAATCATATTCCGAAGATTATCTTAAGCAAATTCAAATTTGGAGCGAACGTACGCATATCGAACGGGTCCATAGTCAAAGTCGACATAAATCCGTAGTCGAATCGACACATAGAAATCATACGTTGTATCCGTAATCGAGTCGACGTGTGGAAATTTATCACCGATTTGAAATCGAGAGTCACGTATAGACAGTATATCGGACGATTCGCGCCGAGGTCGTATGACGTACGTATGTCGGACGTATTCGCATCGAGATATATCAAATAGATTTGTATCGTAGTCGGTACGAGATTTATAGTACAAATTTGAAATCGAATCGTACGTACCGAAGTATATCGTACGTAATTATGATCACGATCGACGCACGAGAGATATATTAAACGTAAACGTAATCGATCCCGAAGCACCAGGTGTAGTAAAAAAGAGCTTTGCCGAAAACAGGGCGCGTAAATATGGCATACGTAATCGCGATCGAGTCGAACTACCTTTACTATACTCGTAGAGACTTACGTAAATTTCCTCGTCATCCTACTTACCAACATTTCCAATCGCCATTCAAATTTGCTCCGGGGCGCGGGGACCGAAGGAGAAGATGAGCCATTCTTCTACGATCTCGTCTGTCTTAATCGGTGTAACCTTTTAGGACCTCTAATTATTCCACATATTCAAATTCCACTTAAGTTACCCCAAATTCTCATTTAGTCTCCATATCCATATTTGTGAAAAATTCTTGACGTACTTCCCCGAACCCACCCATCCCAAGATTGCTCGGTCTTGGCACGCTTAACTTCAAAACTTTTATACATTCTCGATGCTCTATCGGGAAATAATATCACCGCATCAATTGCCCACACGATCTTTGTCACGCAATTTAGGGCCATTTTAGCAGTCTTAATAAATTTTTCGTAAATTTTCATAGCGGGTCCCATCCCCGGTCCAAATACACAATTACCATATTGCCCTTCGGGATTCCTCAATATCTATTTCCACTTGTACTCATAATTATCTTCCATCCGGGTTTCTAGATTTATACCGGCGGCGTCCACATTTCGCCGCCCCATCGTCACACGGATAATATTTTAAAAATCATACACACATCAGGAAATTCTAAGAAGCTCATATACTTATAAAATAATCAATTTCGAGTCCGATATCGGGGAGCCGCCGTGCAAGGTGTGTCCACCATCATCCTCGAATCTCCGTCCGCCCCTACCTATCCGGCCCCCGATCACCCACATCCGAATCGGAGGAATATAAATGATCGCACAAATTCCCCACGTGGCGGGGACAAAAGAGAAAAATCCGTAGCACTCTCCGAGGTGGGCCAATTTACGGTTCTCACTCCCGAAACAATCGGCGTACCCTCGAAACCTCCTCCTCCGTCGTCCCGACCAATCCCGACGGAGCCGCCTCCGACGAACTATCCTCCTCCGCGGAGGTAAGAACTCGGAGGGGTCATCGCCGGATCCTCCGAGAGATCCGTGTCATAGCCACCCTCCACGAATCCTCTCGCTCTAGAAATTCGGAGACTCGGGAGGAATCGTCGTCGGGTCCTCCGACGGATCCGTATCAACGTCCTCCGTGGGATCCTCCGGGGATCCGTCTCAATCGAGCCGCCGGGGCTCGCCTACTCGGCCCGGACGACATCCTAGGGGCCTTCAACCCCCCATCCCCATCGTCGAAACCACCCTCTTCATCTTTATCAACCTACAATCACCGAGCCCGATAGTCTCTCCCAAAATGTCCGACGTTGCTCTTTTCGAGCCTCGCCGTATACAAAAATTCGTCGAGGAACCATCCTATTACAATACAACTCTAACGCACGATCTAAGATTCCAAGAAAGGGTAACATAACATCCTAGATGTCTCGTAGCCTCCTGTTTATAGATGTGGGGCCCAACACACCGATAAACAAGACTCTACTGGACACGGCCTGCAGACATTCCGAGAACCGACCGCTCTGATACCACTTTTGTCACGACCCAGCCCCGTGGGCCGTGACTGGTGTCCTAACTGGACACCCACACGTACCTACCTGTCAGACTAGGCGTACCAGCCGGCTAATTCCATTTAAACATACATAAATTCGTACAGATATAAATACATCGCGCAGAAATATACGTACATAAACATACTTAGACCTGTACACTAGCCGCTGAGGCTATCATATCAGACAGAGTCACAAACTCGAACGTACGTACCGACCAAAGGACAACCCACAAACCCACGTACATGTCTACAGTGCCTCTAACATACGTAACGTAATCGAAGACGGGACAGGGCCCCGCCGTACCCAAATGACCATATATACAGAACATACAAACAACAAGATATATACCAAAAGTATCAGCTCCGATCAAAGGGAGCTCTTCGTACAAAGAACCGATGTCCCTACATCGGCGGCGTATCACGCGCGCGTCCGTACCGCGGGCATGTAACACGCCCCCGAAGAACAGGGGTCGGTACGAAAAGTGTACCGAGTATGTAAAGCGAAACATAATATACATAATCATAATCGAGTCGGATATATAAAATCATAACGATAATCGGATCCGTAGCGAGTCGGACTTACGAGCGTAGCGTACGGACGTAATCGTAATATGTCGATTTAGGGAATACGGACTTCAATACGGACGGAGGTACGTACTTAAATCCTCGGAGATCCGAACTCGGAAGTATGACGGACGGAGTCGAATCCGAACCGTACGTACGTAAATAATGGACGTACGGAATCGAGTCCGAATCGATTTCCGAAGTGTGACGAGACGTAGTCGTGATCCAAATCGGACATACGTAATCGTAATGCATGCAATCATGCACGCAAAGTCATAATCATATACGTACACATATATATCATAAAATCGACGTACGTATCCCGGCCCTTTAATAAGGGACGCGGTACGTAACCCGCCCTCGTAGTACGGGACGCGGTGGACGTACGAATCGATCAAATGCCATCCCGGCCGCCATCCCCATAATATCACATAATCGCATCATAATCGATCATAATCGGGGATACGACAGTATCCCGCCCGCACATCCGAGGGACGCGGTGAATAATGCAAGGAAGTGCACGAATCACGTAACCCGGCCCGGCGCAATGAAGGAAGCATTGAGACATCCACGAACAGATCCATGAGAAACCATATACATACGTACCGACATACGTACTTAATAAACCGAAATAGTTCGTAAAATAGATCAAATCGAGTAGTCGCATTATATCGAACGTAGTGTCCGGAATCGTCCCAAATGTCGAATCGATCGTAAAGATAATCATAATACTATTAGTTAACGGACGGAAACATAATTAAGAGTTACTTAAGAAGAACGGACAAAAATAAATCGATTTGAGCCATACCGGAGTATCGAGGTTTTGTGGGCCCACCTCGGACCCAACCATAGTAAAATACGTAAATTATGGATAATAAACCTTAGGGAGTCGTCCATAACCATCTTAGGTGTTTCGACTCCATTTATGGAAGTTGCATACTTATAGGTCAATTTAGAGGAAATTGGTTCAATCTTTCTGAATGATTTGGCGCTATTTTCAATCTTGGATTGCGAGAAGCAGAAGTGCGTTCGAGGCTCGTTTTCAAGCCTATCATACTCAGAACATGCCAAAGAATAAAGGGCAAGACTTTACATACCTTGGTTGTGCCTTACGCTCGTCCAATCTTGATTCCCGTTTCACCAAAAATCTGCAAATGGTCACTCTTACCGCTTACTATTCATGCAAGTTAACATTTCAACTTTGGTTAAGCATTTGACTACCGAAATTCCGGCAAAGCACCTCCCCTATAAATAGGACACCCCCGAGATTCAACTCGGCTCAAACTAACCAACAACAAGCCAACAACATCCTTACCAACAACAATAACAACCAACACAATATGCTTACTTTCCAACGAAATGCCATAATTCTCATTTCGACTTCATACTTTCAAATCAATACTAACTCCACCCATTAAACCTTTATTCATGTTATAAAAATCATCACAACACAACTAACTTATCAAACAAGACAATTCATTTTTATTCCAACCTTTTCATAGCTCACGGCCAACATACATATTTCCATCTTCAATCCAATTTATTCAACTTCCATCTCCAATATAAATTCTACCAAAACTACAACTAGAATGTAACATAAAATTCAACTCATTTCATTTATACAACACTACACACACGGCTCCACACACGACCATGCACATGCACGGCTAGACATATACACACACACACACACGCCTCCACACCACACTCACAACACACAAACTCTTCATACTTCTCATTTATTTCATAAGACCATAACAACATAATCAACATACTAACAATTTTAACAATTTTCCTCCATACAACTACTATGTTCCACGGCTACAACACACCCACACACATGCACGGCTAACACACACAAACACAATTCCATGATTTCCATACCATTCCACTTATTCTAATATCCATAAACCTTCCATAACATGAAAGAAAGCATGAAATTCTTACCTTTTCCAATAGCTTCTTCTTGCCAAAACAAGCACCCCCTTGACTTGCAAATTATATCAACTTGTAGAGCACTTTGAGCTCACTAAGAATACATGAAAATTACAATTTTTGAACTAGGATTGAAGGCTTGAAAATTTTCTTTCTTTTTCTTTCTTTCTCCTTCTCTAGGCCGAAAGGCCCTTCTCTCTTTTTCCTTGATTTTTCTTTTTGATTTCTTGAAACTTCTTGATGATAAGGACTCCTCTTATATTAATTTGGCACATGCAAAACTCATTAAAATTTCCATGGGCTTGGCCTTCATGGCCGGCCACCCCTTAAGTATTGGGCCCAATTTTTCTTTCATTTATTTGGCCCAATGAACTAAAATTCTCATTTCAAAATTCCCGAAACAAATTTCCAAAATTCCAAATTTGCCCTTAGGCCTTCTCCATTGTTTCCGCATCCATACTTCCATAACCGGCATACCAACATCAAGAAAAATCCAAACATAACCTTATTCCTTGTAAATCAAGGTTACTTCCAAACTTTCGAATACGCAAAAATGCCGGATGTAACAATATGTTTTCTATATACTAATTTTAATTGAGACATGGTGCAAACTCACTAGAAAACACGCTCCATAGGGTAGCTTCCGACTTTCCTTTGCTCAAGGACTCTTCTCATGTCTTGATTGGGTTTCAAACACCATTTATACATTACTCAAATTGGGTTCATTATAGCCCCGTCTTACGAGTCAAATCTTAGCCCGAATGTACGAGGTGCTACAAGATGATGGTACTTTGAGGTACCAAGGTAGATTATGTGTTCCAGATGTTGACAAGCTTAGAGAGCGAATTATGTCAGAAGCCCACAATTCCAGGTAATCTATCCATCCAGGTTCCACAAAGATGTATCATGACCTTAAGCAAATTTATTGGTAGAATGATATGAAAAAGAATGTAGCGTATTTTGTGGCTAAGTGTCTAAATTGTCAGCAAGTGAAAGCCGAGCACCAGAGGCCTGGTGGGTCAGCTCAGAATATTGATATTCCTGTTTGAAAATGGGAGATGATAAATATTGACTTTATAACAGGTCTACCTCGCTCATCGCGAAGACATGACTCGATTTGGGTGATTGTGGATTGAATTACTAAGTTACCACACTTTTTACCAGTCAAGACCATATATTCAGCAGAAGATTATGCTAAGTTGTACATTCGTGAGATTCTCAGGTTGCATAGGATCCTAGTGTCCATTATTTCAGATCGTGGTGCTTAGTTCATAGCGAGATTTTAGAAATTCTTTTAGAAGGGATTAGGTACCAAGGTTAACCTAAGCACAACTTTTCATCCGCAGACAGATAGTCAGGCAGAGCGTACCATTCAGGCTATTCAGGACATGTTGAGAGCATGTGTCCTAGATTTTAAAGGTAATTGGGAGGATCACTTGCCTCTCATTGAATTTTTGTATAATAACAGTTACCATGTTAGTATCAAGATGGCACCATTTAAAGCTCTGTATGGGCAAAGGTGTAGATCACCCATTGGTTGGTTTGAAGTTGGTGAAGTAGAGTTTTTGGAACCAGATTTGGTCTATCAGGCTATGGAGAAGGTTAAGTTGATTCAAGAGCGTTTGAGAATTGCTCAGAGTCACCAGAAGTCTTATACAGATGTGCGGGGTAGAGACTTAGAGTTTCAAGTTGATGATTGGGTGTTCTTAAAGGTTTCGCCTATGAAAGGTGTGATGAGATTTGGCATGAAAGGAAAGCTTAGTCCCAAATATATCGAAACTTATAGAATCCTATGAAGGATTAGTCAAGTAGAGTTACGCCTCGTAATTTTATACATTTAAAATCGTCGTACGTTAGTTGCCTTAGTGTTGTACACCAAGATTGTCTTCGAGGTTATATGAGGCTGGACATGTCTATTTTATGTTTATAAGGGTTTAAGTTCATGTTTGGTGAGTTGTGGAAGGATTAGAGAATAAGAGAATAGAAGAAAATACGTTTCGACAAGGTTTGGTTCTGAGATTGCCTTATACGGACCATATTTCTTGAGATACGGACCGTATCTTAAAATACTGGTCGTATTTAGGGATCTAAAAATTTAACAGAGAGGCAGATTTTTGGGTTGAGAAATACGGACCACTATACGGTCCGTATAAGATTATACGGCCAGAAAGTTGGCCGTATAATTTTATACGGCCAGTATTACGGACCGTATTTCCAGAGGTGGTGGAATTTTGCTGATTTCATATTTCACGACCCCTCTTCATATCTAAGTCATTTGAACATAAACCAAAGTTCATGAAAGCTCTAGAAACCTCCTTCAACATATTCAGTCACTCTTCCAAGTAAAAATCAAAGATTAAAGTGAGAATCAAAGTGCTTAGGGTTTCAAAGTATTGTTGAACTTGTCTCTTCTTCTTGTAGAAGGTTTGAAGGATATTTCAAGGTGAAGTGATCTTGGAATTGAAGTATTCTTGAGTTCTTGAGATAAGATTTCATCTTATTTCCATGATTACGAGTTTATGTGATAGTTATACTAAGGTTTGAGAGAAAGAAATTGGAGGAAAGGTTCAAACATGAACTTGATGTTATTTTGAGTTGTAATTTAACTTGAGCTATGATTGTTAGTGTATTTTGAGCAAAATCTTGTTATGGGAGATAATAGTTAATGTTGAGAATGTGTTGAGGTGGTTATACTTGGTATATTTGAAAGAAGGAAGTGTTGTATACAAGCGTATATGGGGCTGCTCAATTGTATATATTTAAACGTTATTAATATGAGTTTAAAGAAGATCATATGAGGTTGTTGTGTTAATTGTTGGTTGTGGACTTTGTTACGGTTCGCTTTTATGCGGGTTAAGGCATAAAAGTTACAACGAGGTTGTTGGTGCTCTAATTGGATTTTAGTATTTTTTTTAGAGTTGCCACCTAATTTATTTATGGAAAACTAGGAAAATTGGGTTTAAATATTTTTTCAAAATAAATAAAAAAAAAATATTTTGGACCAAAGTTCGAGGTAAGGGTTCTGGTGATCCCCTAGGGAAGGTTTTACGCACTCTAGTATTAAAGATCCGTAGAATACGGTTGACCTACGAGCTTCAATGGTGTGATTAGTGTATTTATTTGTTTTAAAAGTGTTTAATTTTACGCAAAAATGTCATTTTTTATATCATATCATAATTTGAAGAAAAAATTCGGCAAAAAGTCCCCTTATAAAGGAGTTTTGGTTTAGAAAATCTAAATAAGTGTTCAACTCACTTTATTGTCGGACTAGGACACACCCGGGATTTCTCCCGAGTAGAGTCGCTACTATTCTAGTCCTAATAAAATGAGTTTAGTCCTTACGGGTTTTATACATATATATACGAAAGTATGGAGTATATCTCCGTTTTATACATATATATAAGAAAAATCACGAGTATTATTGAGTTAAGTCAAATTTTAGCCATTAAAGCCCATAGTCAAATATTCTAAGTCCAAATCCATCCCACATCATACTTGGTCCAATAATGCCCCATTTTAGTCAGAAACAGTTTGTGGGCTTCCAGTCCCAATACAGTCCTTTTCCCCAGAAGTTTGCTTAAGACAAAATCCAATATTTTCTCCAAAATGATCCGTTCATTTTAGCCCAAAATTTCTCAAGTGCAAAGTTCATTTTTTACTTCATAAAAATGTCCAGATCTTGTTCACTTCAACAGGTCCATTACACAATCATTTTTTGCCAACTAGAAATAGTTTTCAACTCGTTTCAACTTAATTCCAATTTTCCAAAAGCAAAGTTTATCACAAGAATCCATTGTTTTTACCAGCTCATAATCCAAAGTTATTTGTTTCATTGGAAGACTATTTTTTAGTTTATAAAAAGACTAGTTTCAAGTAAAAATCCTATTAAGTGTTAGTTCACACAATTCCAAACTTTGACCAATTTTTAAAAGTGTTTTTTAGGCGACTTACCTAAATGGTACGTATTTCCTAATTCTAACATTCATAGGGTTCCAATAATATGTGAGTGTTTTTTACAAATACAGTTTTTGTACAAATAAGTAACACAAAAGGAGGAAAGTTTAGGCTGGTGGGCCTACCTAAGCCCACCAGTTGGCTATTTTTACCCATAGTTGGGCCTTCATAGCAAATAGTAGCTTCCCTTACATATTTCTCAAAAGCGGACTCGATCAAGTAAGTTGTGGTTTTATGTAGGAGGAGATGGCCCAAGTGGCCCGTATTGAATCACATAGACATAGAAAAGAAAGAAAGATTAGTATCCTACTTAGGTATCTAAATTAAAGCATTTAATCCATGTTTAAACCGGAAAAGTACAATGATCAAGCAATGGTGTAAAGATTTAAAGGGAATATAGCATTTCAGGAGAAAAAACTCAAGCCCAATATCAAGCAAGTCAAAGAATATTCATGGCCCAAGTTGCTTATACTATCTGAATCGAATAGATGAGCCCAAATATAGAAATAAAAATCATAGCCCAATATAAAGCACACACAGAAGAGGCCCAACAGTCATAAAATGGTATAAGTCCACACAACATCAATCATTTCTTAAAGAAAATAGGAAGGGGTATATACTTATATACATTAACTATACCACTTCATATACACTGGAGTGTATATGAAGCTAGATATACCTTGTATATCAAGTGTATATCTCCTATGTTCAGAGAGTTCAAAACCAGAGGAGGCAAGAAGAGAGTGTAAAAGACTAAAACACTTAACCCAAACTTTCATGTGAATGCAGGAATAAAGTAAGAACACACACAACACATCCAAATATAGATTTTAACACCAAATAAAAACAAAAGCAGTCTCACACGGGTTTTCTATTTCATTTACTTGCTTCAAACTTACTCCTTATACCAAATTTAGAGTCAAGCAGTCATACTAATTGGCATAGAAAGAAAGAGATGAAAAGAAGACAGTACTCATACTAATCAAGCATAGGCAAACCTAGTATAGATGGGCATAACATACATTTTTTGTTGTTCTTTTTAGTAGGTAGCAAGAAATAGCAATCCCATTTTCCATATAAGTTCAATCAGACATTATACTAGGTGACATACTCATTTGACTTGTTAAATAGGCATGAATAGGTTTCAGTTAACAACATGATCAAACAATACATTCAACACATTTATCTCATAGAGAACTTCAAATATTTTTTGCAAAGCTTCAACAGAATACTAAAGTAGGCTCAGAGATGCAGCAGATTAAACTCAAAATCCTTTTGACACATTTTAAGGCTTATGACACTAGATTAATAGTAGAACCAAGTAGTATAAGCCTTATAGCTTGGCACAAAATGATTCAAGAAGCATACAGAGGTCTTGGATACTACCCAGCTAAGCAATAGGTCATTTCGACTTCAAAACATGCAATTTCAGGTCCAATAAATATAAGGTTTCATTTTTACCGTTAAATACATTGTGAGGACATAGTTAGATTCAAAACAAAGCACAGTTCAGAGGAAACAGTCTAGTGCATCAAAATTTGGGTCATAAATGGCTAAGTTTAGACATTGAACAAGTACAAGCATTTGTCAAGGGTCAATCATTAATACAAGTTAGTCCAGAATCAAAGAGATGGTTTAGTATGTTAATCTTGTTGCTAACAAAGGGACTTAGGAACCAGTTCAACAGGAATTTAGATTAGGGAAGTTAGGTCCAATATTTACACAGGGGCAACTATCATAAACAATCAACAATACCATTAGGCACATATCAATCATTCTTAGCAGATTTATACATCAAACCAAGTTCACCACTAACGACATAACAAAGAAACTACGTACTCACATTCAAAGAATAAGTAAAGACATGATGATCTTTAATGCATAGATTTTGAAGGCATATGGGCATATCATTAATCTAATATTGGACACTTAGTTCCACAGAGATTCCAGTTATGCAAGACATGAGGCAGAAAAAAAGCCAAATACTTTGGGTAAAGAACATGATCCAAAACAAGCTAGCATTTGCTCATTAAGATGTTTAAAAACCTCTTGGTGTCATTTCCCTTCTTAATATATCTAATATGGATTAAACAAGGCTATAACAAGACCGCTCTATGTATTAAAGGGACAAACAAATAGGGATCAGATCATTATGTACTTCACAAAATGTTTTAGAACTAAGCATTATTACATAAGGATTTATCTGATCAAGCTTGGTCGATAATGTACAAACATGCTTTGTTGAAACAAACTAACAATACAAGAACATGCTTTAGTATAGGCTAAGTTAATCTAAATTAGCACATGAGACATATTAAAAAAATAATCTAGGCTAAAGCTAAATAAGAATTAAACCAACTGAACCAATATTGACATACAAACACATACTCTACTGCCTAAACTAAACTAACATGGCACGGGAACATATTTAACTAAAAATTAAACTAAAACTAGCACATAAACACAATACAAACAACTAAGGAACTGAATTAAAAAGTAGAAAAATAAAGGGGAAGGAGGATTACCTCTTTGATGCACAGCCATGAAGAGATTTGGACTTGGCAGCTTTGTTATTTTCCCCCAAATGCTAAAAAAATCACACAAAAGACCACACAAACACAGAATTAAACCTTTAAAATTTGAACTTAACCGAAAGTTAAAGGTCTTAAGCAAATAATGCTAGAAACCCTAAGTATTCGATTTTTGCAAGTGAAATTTCACATGCCAGGTCTATTGAACAATGAAAATTGGGGCCCTATTTATAGAATCTTCAAGTCCTTAAAACCCTAATGTAGCCGATGTGGGAGAAATCCCAAATTCTGGATTTCTTCCTCACAATTCGACGTTGTAGGGCTAATATTTCATCAAATAATATATCAATGGTCGGATTTTAACCACAGGGGTCAACTCTCAAAAGTTCATCAAGAACCAATCAGGATGCGATATTCAAAATCAAGAACAAACAAGAACCATTAAAGATTCACAGTGCTAACCGTTAAGTCGTAGAAAAGTAAAGAAAAAAAAAAGGTAAAATACAGAGATTTATACCGTGTTTGGAGGTGGCGTTAGGTGAGAAGGAGCAAAAATAATTAATGTTTGCTCGATCTGGTTGTACCAGACCCTGAAAAAGCCTCACGCATCCTAAACTTTGCCAAAAGTGGCCATGGTGACGAGGAGAGAGGAAGGGGAAGGGGTGGCGGTGCTAGGGTTTGCCCCCCTTTTCTTCCGCATTTCATACAAATGAGACCTTAGGGTCTGTTTGTGTTTTGTTGTTGTTGTTGTTGTTGTATAAGAAAAGGGTTAGGCCGGGTCTGGCCTTATTGGGCTGGACTCGACTCAACCTTTTTCTTAAAGGAAAAGGGGGCCCGATCTCATATATACACACACACACACACACACACGTGATATACATGAGTATAGACGGGTTGAATATGCTCATACTCATATATACACACACACACATGAGTATACATGTATACTCATGTATATATAGACGGGGTGAATATGCAAAATTCAACAAGTAGCCTAAATTTAAACAATGTCTATTAATTGGATATTTAAATTAGGACCACATTTAAATAATTTAAAATTAATAAAAAATAAATTGTTTGTCAAAAGTGACCTTAATTGAATTAAGCCATGTGCTTGGCTAGTTCAATTATTGCCATAATTGACTAATAATTGATTATTTCAATTACAGCCGTTTAATGGGCAATTTTAGAATTAATTACAATTAAGACTTAATCAATTGTGACAAAACTCTGATAATTTGATTAAATAAGAATTGAGAGGTAAAAATGGTTAATTTATTTAATTAAACAGATTCTTTGCATCAAACAGAGTAAAAAACTTGGTAAATTGACATTTAACAATTTAGACAATTAAGTGAATAATTATGGTAAAATATTTTCTCTTTAGGTTAGTTTTAGCAAAATTATTATAATTGTGAAAATACTTTATAACATTATAGAAATCATTTTACCAAACAAAATTGGTAGAATATTAGCTAAATAATTTTTATAAAATTATTTTGACTTCTGAAAAAATATAGATTTCACTCTGTTTAATATTCAAGGACTCTGGGTAATTAAACAAATTATGGGAGGTCAAAAATCAGGTATCAACAAACTTTGTGGTAATGATTAAGGAATAGGGGAAAGCTACCCGCTTCACTTTTGAATTGAGTTATCATTGATATACATGATATACTAGCGCCATCTAAGTTGTATATGTATTCTTTTGTTATAGGATTGACGCTCTAAAGGTGATAAGCTTGTTGAGATTATTTGGGCGACTTGAGGTATGTAGGTTAACTTTCCTTCTTTTTGGCGTGATCCTTAGGAGCAAAACATACACCTTACGAAGCTAAGGATGATCCATTTTGATTCATGTTCTATAATGTTGTCTTCAGAAAGTTTTTCTTCAGATTCAGTATGGTCCCTAGAGTTACTTGTTGATGAAAATGCTATCTCATAATGATGTTCGGAGGTATAACGACCTTACGTTACTCCGACAGACTCAGAATGTACTCTTATTATGTTTATGCATTGCATTTCATTTATATATATATGCATGTATAGACCTGTGACCCCTCAGGCGTTATATATGCGTATATTATGCATTATATATATGTATGGGGTAAGGGGAAGGTGACGTCATTATATACGCACTACCACCTGTGGTCACATGATGATAACGATGATGATAATAATGCCCACAGAGGCCGATATGATACGATGGGATGCCCACAGAGGCTTGACAAGCATTATATATGCATACATATACATATATATATACACCTCTGTAGCTTCCTATACGATGGGATGCCCACAGAGGCTTGACAAGCATTACATATATATATGTATATGTATATATATATCTATATGTATATGTATATATATATCTATATATGTATATGTATATGTATATGTATATGTATATGTATATGTATATGTATATGTATGACCTCATGCCTGCATGCACAGTATTTATAAACATCATTGGCCCGCAGAGGCAGTTCAAACATGCAGGTTGTATTTATTTATGTTTTCTTATGTCTTTTTCATGTTACTTTCATGCCTTACATGCGTACTGACGTCCCTTTCTGGGGACTCTGCGTTTCATGCCCGCAGGTGCAGTTAGACTGTTTGCTGATCCGCCCCCGTAGATTGCCGTTCAGTTGACATTGGAGCACTCCTCTTGTTCCAGAGTTGATGTTGTACTTTTGGTATGTTATTCTTTGTGTACATATGGGTATGTCGGGGCCCTGTCCCGACCTCTTTATGTCAGATACTCCAAAGAGAGGCTTGTAGACAGTCATGGTATGGTTAGATTTGATATGGCCCTTTCGGTGTATATTACTGTATAGTTTTTCACGACGGCCTAGTTGGCTTGTATAGTTTCGTCCAGCATAGTTGTATGGTATATCTTCTTGAGCTTATCCCTTCTTAGCATATTTCCTATATGATTTAGCAGATTTACACCTTGTGACCCTCGTGGTCCATTCTTTTTTATGGTCATGGTAGGAAAGCATGTTTAGTAGTGCTCAGCAGTTAGGGCCCGGATGCCCATCATGGCCCCTCTAGTTTGGGTCGTGCCAAACTTGGTATCAGAGTAGTTGTGTCCTAGGGTTGTCTATAAGCCGTGTCTAGCAGAGTCTTGTTTATGGTATGTTGTGCACCACACTTATAAACAGGAAGCTGCATGGCATTTAAGAAGATTGCATTTCTTTCTCATCTTAGATCGTACGATAGAGTAGTACCATTAGGATTTCTTTTCTAATAATGTATTATGGTTTCAGTGATGCCTGTGACGAGGAGAGCATTAGCTAGACAGATAGGCAAGGCTGTGACAGATGAGGGTACCAGTAGGGTGTTACCAGTAGCTGCGGGCCAGGTCGAGTCTCAGAGTGAGGCCCCATCTCAGTGTTCTCAAAGCCCTTTTTTTTCCAACGGATCTGGGAGGGTCACAACTACGACCCCCCGGTTATCCACCTGACGCATCGTCAAGCCGGGGAGATGCGAGAGGCTATTCGATTGTTGACTCGGTTGTAGCAGCGCCGCTCGGTGCTAGCGTCGGGTGCTGGTGCGAATCGGTCATGGTGATAGGGTACGTTAGTGTCAGGGTTCGAGATTTTATTAATTTTCACCCTCCTGAATCCTTTGGATCGAAACTAGATGAGGATCCGCAGGATTTTATAGATCAGATGATGATGACGTTGCGGGTAATGCATGCTTCAGGACAACGAGTCGAGAATTGGCTTCGTCTTAGGTTGCGAGATGTTCTTTGTTCGGTGGTATGAGACACAGGTGTCATCTAGAGGAGCTAATGCACCACCACCTGTGTGCAAGGAGTTTCAAAAAGGCCTTTATCCGTCACTATTTACCACTAGAGATCCGACGGGCCCGAGCTGATAGATTCCTGAACCTTAGACGGGGGAGTATGAGTGTTCGAGATTACAGTCTTCACTTTAATTCATTGGCGAGATATGCTCCAGCTGTTGTAGCTGATGTTACGGTTAGCTTTTCAAGCGCCCGTTAAGGCATAAAAGGCTATTACGAACTCGTTGGTGCTCTTTCGGACTTTGTTTTAAAAGAGTCGCCACCTAAATTTTAGGAAATTAGGAAAACCGGAAGTGAAGGATTTATTCAAATACAGTGAAAAATTCTTATAATCCAGAGTTCTAGGTAAGGGTTCTGATGATCCCCTAGGGAAGGTGTTAGGCACCCCAGTATTAAGGATCCGTACTATACGGTTGACCTTCGAATTCCAACGTATGAGTATTTGCCTAAACTGTCTATTTTGTGTTTATTCTAGCAAAGAAACTATCATTTTTTTTTGTAAATCGCACATCATTTTTTGGAAAGAAAATTTGAACATATCCCCTTTATATATAGGGTATCGTAGTTTTGGATTTATAATATCCGAATATAAATAACCTTCCTTTATACATAAGGAATATGTATATTTTGGGGTTTTATAAAAAAAGAAAGTGGTTATGATCCATGCTTATACTCATACTCTGTCTCGGGTTAATCCGTCTTAATATGTCCAGCGTTTATCCATAACTTTATATTACGATGGTTTTATATTTGAAGACATTTTATTTAAGAAGGGGCAGTATATCCAGGCTGAATATATTCCCTTTTTGGCCATTTCAAGCCCAAAATGTTTAAGAGGGGTGAGGGAGGGGGTTTTTCACTTGAAAAAAAGTTGATAGTCCTTTTATTAAGAAAGGATACTCTTTGGTTTTGGAAGCTTAGAAAGAATACCCAGTTTTGCATTTTTTGAAACCGTTTTGCTCAGTTAAGACTTCTCTTGGAAAGCTTATAAATAAAACAAGTTTTTTGGTTGGTTTAAAAGCTCATGGGCGTTGGACCCGATTTGATTTTTGGAGGAAAGACGATGATCCATTTTTTGCCAATTATCTGAAAATGACGGAGGGTTTTTCTAATACTCTATACATTCAAAGCAGTTTCCAATTTAATGTTCCAGTTTTGCCTATTTGTTTGCCTAGAAATGCCAAGTTTTGTATTCAACTCATTTTTTGTAAAAAAGGAGGGTGGCTCGCATCAACCAATTTTAAGAAAAATGTAAGGTTTTCGAGGTTTTAAAATTATTATCCTAGGACGTCTAACTCATTAGGTCCACCATAATATAAGTTGCATACATTTACATATATACATGACATATACAGATAGAAATAAAATAAATTTGAACTAGGGGCGTACCAAGCCCCTAGTGGCCATTTTCACCTAGGGCTGGGCCTTTTGCGCGCCTTGCTAGCATTTGCTCCAACAGACTCGATGAAAGAATATCGCGTTGGGCCTTTGGCCCAACAAAGGCTCGTTTGGGACCCAAGTGGTCATGTGAAGGGAGGTGGGCAAGGAAAAAAAAAAGAGACGGTTAGTTTGGGAATAACCGTCCTTATAAATAATATAACTAAACACATATACATAGTATACACAAACACGTGAAGATGACAAATCAAATAGGGTAGCGCACGTACTTGCCCTTTTAGCGCATTGGATTACCATTCTAGTCTAATTTTGGGGTTAGATATGGCATGCGGACTGGGTCTTAATCCCATTATCCCGATGTCGCACAAGTTTCAAGGGGTTTCATGAACCCCAGGCATGGCTAACACCAGGGAGATATTACCAAATCTTCCTCAAAATATTACTTATAGTAACCCACTACACTCAAGGGAGTATGTGAAGATAGGAAAATCAACTACAAATAGCTATATAGATCAATCACTGATGAGGAAAGAAACTAATCACTCAATGTAAGTGTAACTCTACAATATACATAGATACAAGCAATATACATAAAAGGAGAAAGAAATAAAAAAACACAAGTACAATTGTTGGAAAACACTCTTGGGCCAGGCCCAGCTATGAGAGAGAAATGAAATGACCTGAAACTCCTGCACTGTTACTCCTATTATGGCCCAGACCTCTCAGCACAAACCAATTCGATCCATAAATCAATGGGCCAATTTTCAATTTACAGAACGTCACATGAGCCCAAACAAGTAGGAACAAATGTAGAAGGAAACTCAAAGTAGTGACAAACAACAACTTCAATGCAAGCTTTTCTGGTTAGTAAAAATTTATGAAAGAGGTTGGGCACTAGATAGCATGGTCTATATGATTATCAAAATATTACACAGCCCAAGGACAAGGGAGAGGGAGGAGCATGTATCAACTATTTTCAATTAACAAAAGGATTCAAGTAAACATTTAGGTAGGGACCTTAAGTTATATAGACACTGTCAAGGACATAAGTACTCCAGTATTAAATAGATTTCAAGCAAAGGTCTGATGGGTGTTGTTCTAGACATGAGGTACTCACACAATCAACTCTTCCTCAGAAATTCAAGTAAAGGGCTTCTAAATAACATAATGGAGATGATCTAATGGAGATGAGGGAGAATATAAACAAATGAGGTTCAAATTATGTGCAATCTGCTATATATGGTTTTGAAATAAGAGGAAATTTGTAGGAATGTCCTATCTCTAGTGTGGCCTAAGAGTGATAAAGGGGCAAGCCAAATGTTCAACACTCAAGTAAAAATACCCAAGCCAGTTTCAAAAAGGAAGGGTCAACAGTTCTTGGGAATCTTGATTCCCAGGACAGTCTAATCTCCATGTTTTTGAGAGGGAAAGTGTATGAGCATAATGCTAGACAAGTGAGGATTCTACAGAAAACATTTAAGAAGGTTTTGAAGACACGAGAAGTCAAGTAAAGAAAGAAATGCCCAATTGTTTCGAAAAATGCAAATTCATAGAGTCAACAAATTTTTTCAAAAAATGGCATCAAGTAAAATTGGAAGCTATCCAGTCTAAAACAAGTAGGCAGACTCAGACAAATGTGCAGACAAAGTGAGTAATTTTCATGAAGTCAAGCAGTCTCCAAGTCCAAAGCACACACCAAGCACATTCATGAAGTATTATTCAACTTCAAACAGGACAGGGTCAAACAAGAAAGAGAACTCAACTTAACTCACTATCTAATCCTATAAGTGAAGCCAGACCAAAATATAAAAAGGGGGGGGGGGGGGGCATTTGCAAACCAAAAAAAAGAAAAAAAGAAAAAAAAACAACTTGGATTAAAATACAGAACTGTGCACTTACATATTTTTAGAGAAAAAAGAAACAAAACCATGACTCATGTTAAGTCTAAAAAAAATTGCTTCTTTTACCAAGTTTTTATGGGGGAAAAGGTATGAAAAGCAGTCTATAGCTTAATTTCAAACATCACATGGTTCAAGTATACACAGACTTATCAAACCAAACATAAACCCAAATGGGAAAACAATTTCCTTTTCTAGAAAATTCATGGTGAGCGAGGGGCTAAGGTTAGCTTCTTCCCTCCCCCCCCCCCCCCCCCCGCTTTTTTTTTTTTTTGAAGTTCTCAATTTGATCAAGAAGAAACTTTTGGACCCCTGATCATGTCACAAGCAGAAAACCCCCAAGTGAAAAGACACAAAATGAGGGACAGGAATAGGCATGACACAAACTATCACCCTTTCTTAGTCCTTAGTTATTTATTGAACTACATGATCACATAAAAGGGAAGCCAAGACAGGGTGAAGTGAAATACTACTTGGTCTTAGACAATTTATTAACTCACAGTACACTAAGGCGATTATATAATCAAACAAGCTATCTTATCAATGTTCAAACAAGTTTGGGAGAGACAAACAAAGCACATTGGTTTAACAACTCATGACCACACACCTCTTGATCCTTTTAAGAGAAAACACCAACTGTTTTAAATGGTCTTAGCACAATGAACTAAGAGCCCCCTTTGTCTTTGGAAAATCATTTACCTTGCATCATTCCACTAGCCTAGACACATAAAAGAATCAAATACCAACCTATACCAAAAAAAAAAAAACTGCAACACTTAGTAAACAAAAGAGTCCAGAAGACAACTTGACAAACTTCACACTTTTAACATTAAGGCACAGTTTGATTAGTAATCCAAACGGTGCAAAAATAGTGCTATTTATACCTTTCAAAATCCTTTTTCCTTCAGTTTTGGACTACATTATGCCTAGGTGAAGTAAAACCAAATAGAAAAATATCCTTTTCACACTATAGTCACTTAAAGATTACAATAGCCAGTTTTAAACAAATCTTTTACTCTTAAGATGAGCTTTGAGGAAATCCTTTTTTTTTTTTGAGACAAAGAAACACCAAGCAACTAAGAATCAAGTGACACTTAATGATTAGTAACACATCTATCTTAGCCCAAATTATAAACTCACAAACAAAAGGAATCCTAAAATACTTAAAGGGCACAAGCAATTTTTAAAAAAAAAAAAAAAGAAGCCAAAACAGGCAAGTCTAATTTTGGGAAGGAACCAGTGAGTACCAAACAATTTTTGAAGAAATGGACAAAAGAACCACTACTATATCAATCCAAGATAGATTCAAATAACTCATATAGATCACATAAGTCAACTTACACCAAGGTGAACCAAGAACTCATTATCTCCCTAAACAAGTTAATCAAATGATGTTCAATTTTGGCACATATGAGCTCAAACTAAATCAAACTAACACATTATTAATTTCAGAAGCATGATTGACTAGGTAAGGAGACTATAACACTAACTACGACATACTTAATCACTTGAAATGGGAGCAAGGTAGGGAATCTCAACAAGACCTCAGAGTAAGACAGGATTGAGCCACAGTCTAAAAAAAAAAAAAACTCAATCAAATATAAGAAAACAATACCAGCCAAGCACCATAGAGGGACATTATCACCTTATGACCTCCGTAAACTAACACAAACCCTAATAGTCTAAGTAAAAACACATATACTTAGGTTAGCTTATTTTACTTATCAAAATCTATTTAGTTTATGAGAAAAGTTAAGAATGAATGAGAGGAAGACATGATAATTTAGCCCGCAACAAACACTTGGTGACACTTAGATCAAACTGAAATGAATCTTAAAACACCAAGTAATAGTCAAACCATGAAATCCCTAAATTAATACTTAACCTATCAGCAACTAACTACAAATAACCAAGACCACATAGAAAACCTAATTAATCCAGGCAATAATATATTTAACTAACAAGAATCACGTAAAAACTCATAAAAATAACTAAAACAACATAAATAACAGAAAATAAAAGACCAAAAAATAAATGAAAAACAATAATAAGTATAAAAATTACCTTTTATTTGCACGGCCAAGACCAAATTAGGATAAGTAGATAACCTCCTCCCAAACTCGATCAACAATGCAAAATAAGCAAAAGCAAAGACAATTTTTAGACTTAGGTTTTCGAATTAACGAAAAACCTTAGAAAATTTTGAGAAAAAATTCAACTTATAGGCTAATATTCCAGAACCCTCTTTTTATCAAGATTTTTTTTTCGACCTCCTCTACTCGTGAATGGGGGTTTCTATATATAGAAACCCCAGAATAGAAACAATCAACACAAATGTCAATGTGGGACAAATGAACGACGGTCAAGATCGTCCCAAACAATAAAGATCGACGGTGGAGTATATACAACAACTAACAGAACAAAAAAAATTATTCTGGTGAGAGAAGGATGAAGCTTTTAATGCTTCATCCTCTCCTCCGCATATTACGCCTCCAACTGATGGGACGTGACCCAGAACAGTGGTGGGTAGATGGTGGAACAACTAGGGTTAACCCTAGCCCCTAAACGTTTTGTTTGCAAAATGGCCCCTGAAAGGGGCGGATAAACTTGGAGAAAAGTATATACAGAGTAGGGGGTCGAGTCCGTTCTATATATATATATATATATATATATATATATATATATATATATATATATATATATATATATATATATATATATATATATATATATCCCACCCCTTTGAATAAATTACATATATACGAGTGTATATCACACGTATACACTCACATAGGGGTAATGCGGGTATTTGGTAAAATGGGTAAATGTTTAAAATAAGAAATTGAAGACTAATTAGCTAAAAGACATCAAATTATGCAAAGCAAATTATTTTTAAAAACTAATAAATCAAATTCTTTTGCAAGTGTGACTTGAATTGGTCAAAAAATTAAAAAGAAGGTTTGCAATTATAACCTTCGCAACAAAATCAGAAATTTCCTTTATTAAACTATTTAGTTATTGCTAAATAATTTAAATTATTGCAAATATAGTCTCAATTTAGTATTAATTTTGCCAGTTAAAACTAATTTCGATTAATAACCTTAATTAATTTGCCAATTGATTGAGCATCTCAATTAAAGTTATTTGGGAGGCTAGAATTGCAAAATGACCCCGGCTTATCTTGAACCATGAATTGGTTAATTATGGGGAGGTCATTTATGTTGGAACTCAGAAATTAAATGAAATTGTATTTTTTCAATACAATTTTCATCAAAAAATAAAATAAGCAGATAAGTAGGCAAAATTCAAAGCTTGAGGGGTAAAATAGTAATTTTGTTAATTTACTTGAACTCCTGGGATAAATAAAATAAATTGCTTCTCTTATTTAATTTCTAAATTAATTAAATGAACAATTGTTTTAAAATTGCCCTGCGGTTGATATATTAAAAATATTTTATAGAAAATGCTGTAAATTGCAAATAAAATCATTGAGTAATTAATAGAGCCTCGAGGGTTCCCATATTAATTTATAACAGTAAATAATGGTCCGGATAATTATGCAAAATTATCCAAGTTCTCTGCAAATGTGCAAAATTATTTTATTTGTAATCCAAGGACTTTGAGTAATCAAAATAAATTACGGGAGGTCAAAAATCAGGTATCAAGAACAGGGACACTTGGTCCATGCATCCATCCCAGGGCCCACACTTCATCACGATCCCCAAGAAGAGGACCGTTTGAAAGAATGTTTGGGAAGCACAGATGAGCACTTGGCCAAGGTTTTGGAAGAAACAGACCCGGTGATAGTCAGAATGGAGATGTATCAAGCACGACTTCGGATTCAGACCACCCTTCGAAGGGTCAAGAAAGCTAAGACGAACCAAGCCTCAACATCAGCTACTGGAGGAGGACCCTACTGATTCCTAGTGATTTATTGCTTTATATAAGCCCCATGTCGGCTTCATCATCTTTGTAATCCCTTCGGGGAAGATATTTTTATTATTATTTATTAACTAATGATGATTTTCGGGGCAATGGTTCATCTTCACAAATGGCACTTATATGTTTCAAATGATTAAGAAAGCCTTAGCTCAAAAAGGCTTTAGGAACGCGAGTAGTATAAATATCCGCATGATTGCTTGCTACGTGCTTCGCATGTATTTTTTTTTTTTTTTTTTGGTAATCAACTTTTTTTATTAATCACCAGGGAATAATTACAAATCCATAACAAGTTTATACTCACTTGCCATTTTCTTGTCAGGACTACATCATACATCAAAAAAAGTAAATTACTACATTTTTAGAATAAGAACTGCTGGATAGTAGCTGCAACTCTTTTACTAGCTCTAACACCACAAACATAAGCCACATCTCTTGCAATCAGGTCCCATCCTCTACTCTGCTGCTCAAAGATTCATTGGTTTCTCTCCATCCAAATAACATAGATAAACTCAACATATATCATTTTAAATATTTGAGCTCTTGAAGACTTCCCTTTGGCCTTCTGAATGATTTGATCCAAATGTTGATTCAAGCAGCTGCTAGGACGAAACTGGTTATGAGACCAGCTTGAAAGCTTCTTCCAAATAGCTATAGTGAAGTCACAACTAGTAAACAAGTGATCTCTAGTTTCTTGATGATTTCAACACAAAACACCGTCTATCTCAACATCCATCCCCCAGCTATGCAGTCTATCTTTAGTAAGTAATCTGTCTTGTAGTTGTAGCCATATAGTGAAAACTGCTTTTGGTCTAGCAGTGTTACTGAACATCAAGCACTTCCATAAGGGTCTTTTGTGGGATCCAAGTAACTGGAGATATATATATCTAATAATGGACTTGCCAGTAAAGTTGTTGTGCTGAATCTGTTCGGTCAATACTCTAGCTTCCACGATATTCCTTACCATCCAACAGACTTGCTGTGGTGGTTGTGCCTCATGAAATTTCTTATCCTTGATATAAAAAGTATGAATCCACCAAATCCAAAGTTTATCTTGTTTGTGTTCCAAGTCCCAACAGGTTTTGGCTATAGCTGCTTTATTCCAGAGTTGCAAATTTGTCAAGTTAAGTCCACCAGCTGATTTTGGAGTGCATACCCTTTCCCAAGCCACAAGAACTTTCTTAGTGATTACATTTGTCCCAGACCAAACATAGCTCCTACAGTATGACTCTATAGCTTTGAGGACTTTGCTAGGAATTATGAATATTTGACCCCAAAGATGCTTGAATACCAAATATAATAGCCTGTACCAACTATAGTCTGCCAGCATATGATAGTTCTTAGCTATCCAAGTTGAGATTTTAGCATTTATCTTCTCAATTAATGGCAACTACTGGACCATAGTCAACTTTTTAGTGGAGAGAGGGACTCCTAGGTACTTGAATGGTAATTCTCCACATGAATAACCAAGGAGGGATAGGATATTGTCTTGTACCTCTTGTTTAGTACCACCAAAATGCACTGAGATTTTCCCAAGGTTAGCTTGTAACCCTGAAGCTTGAGAAAATGAGTTAAAACAAGTTTGGAGAGTAGCAACAGATGCCAAATCATCTTTGGCAAACAACAACAAATCATCAGCAAAGCTGAGATGAGTAATCCCCAACTTGGAGCATCTGGGATGGTATTTAAATTTCTTATAGTGCTTAAGACCATTTAAGTGTCTACTTAGATACTCCATAGCAATAGCAAACAAGTAAGGGGACATTGGATCCCCCTCTCTGAGGCCCCTGGCAGCATCAAATGGTTCCGAAGGCTCTCCATTAATCATGATAGTGTAGTTTACTAACTTAACACATTCCATTACCCAACCTAAGAATTTTCCTGGGAACCTCAATTCTCTGAGCACTTGCTCTAAATAGATCTATTCTATAGAGTCATATGCTTATTAAAGATCTACTTTAATAACACATCTAGGGGAGGTGTGCTTTCTAGTGTATGCTCTAACAAAATCATGAAATCAAATAATGTTATCTGAGATCTTCCTGCCAGGTATAAATTCAGCTTGTGCTTCACAAATAATTCCTGCTATAACAGGTTGAATTCTAGCAGCAAGAATCTTACCAATGAGTTTGTAGAGGATAGTACATCAAGAAATTAGCCTGAACTCCTTAACTGTAGCAGATTTCGGAGTCTTAGGCACCAATATGACTTATTTAATTTCTCTATACAGTTTTCCTGTTGCAAAGAAAGATTTGACAGCTTTGAGAATATCAGTTTTGATTACAGGCCATGCTTTCTTAAAAAAACTGATTGAATCCATCAATGCCAGGTGACTTATCATCTGCAATAGACTGCAGGCCCTCAACTATTTTAGCATCAGTAACTTCTCTACAAAGGTTCACTTATTGTTCATGAGTTAGTACTGGACCCTTTCTCATAATCTCTCTATTGACAGCAAGCAGGGAGTTTGATGAAGCACCCATTAGGGACTTATAAAACTGTAATATCTCTGTAGGTTCTGTAAGTTTGTTGCTTGTGAGTGAATTGATCTCCACTAACTGCTTTCTCTGACTTCTTTCCTTTATAATAGCATGAAAATACTTGGAGTTACCATCACCTAACTGTATCCACTTAGCTCTAGATTTTTGCTTAAGAGCACTCTCCTCAAGAAAAGACCACTTTTTAAGATTTTGTAGAGCAGTTTTCTCTAGTTGCAATAATACATCATCAGCATAGGTATCAATTTGCTTTTGTATCTCTGCCAGTTCTTGCCTAGCATGCACTATGCTCAGCTTTATTCCTTGGAATTCTTCAGCATTTAGTCTCTTCAAAGCAGGTCTGAGTGGTTTGAATTTGAGCCAAATGTTTTTCATTGGATATTTGTCTAGTAGTTGCTGCCATACTTCCTTCACAATCTCTAGGTAACTATTTGAACATCATCCAATCTCATTATCATAGGGGCATGATCTGAGATGTTAGGTAGGTCATATTCCAGTGTTACATGCCCCCATAACATCATCCAATCATGGTTACCAAATGCTCTGTCTATTCTACTCAAGATTCTATATGCCCCGCTCTGTTTATTACTCTACGTGTGATATTCACCCTACCAGTTGAGTTTATTCAGCTGTAAGTATTGCATACAATCATTGAAATCCTTGACTTCAGCATAGCTTACAGGGTTTCCATATAGTCTATTATCAGGCAATAGCACTAAGTTGAAGTTACCACAGATAAGCTAAGGTAAGGTCACTCCTTGAGACACATCAGTCAGGCCAGCCTAGAGTGCTTTCCTCTGCTCCATGCTATTATACCCATAAATTACTGTTTCTAGATATTCAGAAGTTCCAATTGTCCCTTTAACCAGACAATGTATGAATTGTGCACCAGATTTTAATACTGAAACTATGTAGAATTTGGGATTCTAAAGAACCCAAATTCTCCCATTCTGTACCTCTTGATAGTTGTTAATCAATCCCCAGCCTGATGCTATTGATGTAACAACCCGTTCCGTCATTACTGTGAATTTTGAAATATTCGTGATGCCGGCTCCTGGACACATGCTTCAAACTCGCCCTGCAACTTGGGGACTGTTAACTTGATCGGGAAATCATACGAGTTGCATGCAAAGAATTGGATCAGGGCCCGCAGGGCCCAGATTGTCGCTACGACTTGCCGAGCCGCCCGGTGGCGTGGAAACCGCAGAAGCGGTATACTAAGGATTTCCATGGACCGCCCCAGCGGTACCTTGGGCGCCAAAGCGGTACTGCTGGAGCGGTGACGCGACCGCCCCAGCGGTTACGAACAGTGACTCCACCTATTTAAGTGACATTTCTGGATTTGGTTTCATTTTTCAAAACCTAAAGGGCCCAGCCGCCCATGAGGCAGTTTGGGAGCAAAAAGTGATGTTCTCTTGGAAGAGATAATGCCTCTAACCTTCCCCATTCTTCCTTCCCATTAAAGATCCTTATCAAGAAACCCATCATCTAGAAATCTCTAGAGTGGGTACCACAATCTCTTAAGTTCCAAAAAGATGAATTCCTTGTCTTCTTGATATAAACCCTTGGATTATTTTTCCCTTTTTCATTGTCCTAACTTGGTTTTTAATCTAATCCTCCATTTCCCCCATTGAAACACAAATAGGTCTCTACTTTGAATCTTAAAAATGGGTTTCTTGAAGATAAGCCTAAAATGGAAACTTGACCTAGCTAGTGACTTGAATATTGTCATGAGGTCATAAATAAAGGTTTATTGATCAACTAGGATTGTGAAAACGAATCTAAA
This sequence comes from Lycium ferocissimum, assembly GCF_029784015.1. NCBI lineage: Eukaryota > Viridiplantae > Streptophyta > Magnoliopsida > Solanales > Solanaceae > Lycium > Lycium ferocissimum. The sequence goes on from NC_081347.1 coordinate 52,915,117, forward strand.
GGTGGAATAAATTCCATAACTACCTTATCAATAATGGGGTCCTTGATAAGCACTCTAATGGTGAATACTACTCTTGGGTCTCGTGGGTGTCTCCAAGTTTCTCATGTGGGTTACGATATGGTGGCCAAGTTGAAGGAGCAATGGATGTTCGTGGCACACGCTCGGCCGTGAGGTAGGTTATGACTTCCTTTCGATAGACTCCGATTAGTTTCTCGTATTGTTGTGTTAGAAGAACGGAGAATGCATGTGTAGGAAATTGGAGATTTGGGATGAAATTCTAGGATGGTATTGTTGTGTGTGACTTGTTTGTTCGGGCTTGTTTCCTGTAGACTCCTTAGGTGTTGATGTGGTTTTTCTTAATTATCGGTGGATTTATGTGTCATGGGAGTAGTGGACGAAATCTATTTTGTGTCTAACAACGGAAACTTCCTATAATACATGATTACTTGTAGTGAATCTAGCTGCTAAATGACAGAATAAAATGTACCCATGGTTGTGATCGAGTTCTAATTAAGTTATGACGAATGACTTCGAGTGTAGGGTGAGATTCTTGTCCTAAGATAATAGGCTGATTTAGGGAAGTGGTAATAATGTATATCAACTGATTGATCTATTAGGTGTTGGTACTAGCCACCCCATTATGTGTGCTTTAATTGTTCTATTGTGATGGTTTGATGCCATGAGTAGTGGTGGAAATTGGAATTTGTGTTATCGTCTTGATTGGGATAGAATTGACATAACCGTTGTTGGAATTTGTACTTTGATAAATTGTTGGCATACCACTGTTGGTATTATGATATGATACACTGTTGGTGTACCTCATTGTTGGTACTTGTGATATTGAATTTGATTGTTGATGATTGATATATGCATTGCACGCATTCTCACACATTCATGATGCATGGACGATACCCGGTGATGATTCGGTATCATTGATTGAGTAAACTAATATTTGATAAACTCTTTTACTTGAGTGATTGTGAGAACGCTGATGTCCGAAGATCAATTCCGGAATCGTTGATTGTATGAAACTGATATTCGATAAACTCTTTTACTTGAGTGATTGTGAGAAGGTCGATGTCCGAAGATCAATTCCGGAATCGTTGATTGTATGAAACTGATATTTAACTTGATTGTTGATATTGATATATGCATTGCATACATTCTCACTCATTCATGATGCACGGCCGATACCCGATGATGATCCGGTATCGTTGATTGAGTGAAACTGATATTTGATAAACTCTGTACTTGAGTGATCATGAGATGGCCGATGTCCAATGATCCATTCCGGCATCGTTGTTGCATGGCTGATTCCGATGATTATTCCGGAATCGTTGTTAGTGCATGGACTCCGCGAGTCCCCTAGGGTGGTACCGATGAGAACCCCCCGTAGGCAAAGATCCGGGATAGGTGGCAGTTAGACTTCACGAGTCACGCTGGGTTGGGCTACCGAGAGGTCGATATTTTCGTTCGGAGTATATGTGTACACCGCATTTACACGACATTGCATTGCATTGCATTCATACCATTATCGCATTGCATTGTATTCTGACTTGATCTTGAGATGCTTGGTGTTGTATTCGTGATTGAATGGATTGGAATGGATGTATTCAATCTTGGAAAATTACAGATTAGAGGTTTTAGTTAAGTGATGATGTGTAATTGGACTCGATTATATGTGATTTATATTATTGACTTGTGCTTGTTGAATTACCCTAAAATTAGCCGTGAATTGTTTCTAAGTGAGGTAGGATAAAGGCGTTATAACGATGAGCTTACCCCTAAATTAAAATGAACGACCTGGGAATTATCTATTGAGAATCTGAGTTGGTGATGTTTGACTTATAATCCATTAGAGAGCAGTTGTGGCCTAAGGCATATTGATGTTGTGATGTACGGTATATGGATGTGTGATTTGATGTAGTGATTATCATCGTTATTCGTGAATTCTTTTACCAATACGTGTTACTAACCATTGTCGGCCTATGATACTTACTCAGTACGCGTGGATTGTACTGATATTGCACTTGCTACACTCTTTTGGGGTGTAGATTGTTTCAGGTATTTGATTGATATGAAGCAGAACGTGTGGTGCCTATCTGGAAGGCCTCCTCCCACTTCATTCCGGGACGGAGGTTGAGTCGTAGAATGTAGTAGTAATCTGAGTCATTGGTCACTCTTGTACTAGTCTAGACCAGGTCATGGGAAGTCGGATCGAGTCTGTAAATTGGTATTGTTGTAAACATATAAACCTGTGTTTATTGAATATATAAATGGATTTTCGCTGTATTTTTACTTATCTAATGCTTTTAAATGATTTGTTGCTTAATTGATGTGTCTATGAATGAAAGGGTTCACCTACCGAGATGGAAAAGATAGGTGCCCGCACGGTCCCGAAATGGTTTGTGACAATAGAATTACTAATACTACTAGCTGTATGTACCTTGAATCTTGTTTCAACAGTACCAGCTAAACTAATATTTTTATTCTTGAGGTACTATTTGAACTCCTTTGCATAAACCTCTTATTCACTCCCCTTATATTCCAAAACAACCAATTCATTTAGTATGTTTTGTTCCTCCTCCCCTATCCACAGGAAGAGAACCTCTTTTAGTAGGTTCATTACTTTTATCTCCATTCTCATTTTTTTTACCACAGTTCCAAGAGCAGGAAAATTGTCATGATTGAATTCAGGACTAGTTGTAGTTGTTTTCCCTTTACCTGTTTGCCTTGGACTTTGAGGGGTCATCTCCTTTGAGCTTTGTGCTTGCTGAACTGGTGCAGGAAATGTACTCATGGAAGAGCTTTGCTGGTCTACCTATACTGCTACCCCTAGTCCAGGTACTGGTCCTTTATTTTTCTATTCTTGATATACATTCTTAGCTGCTCTTCTCCTTCTAGGGACGACTCTAGTTGGGGCCTGAGCTTGCTCCATATGAGGTTTTGGTTCTGGGCAGATATGTCCAACAACAAGGCATTTTTTGCAATATGTAGGTTTCCAGTCATAATCAACAAGTTTTTCAAAAGTTACACCACCGGGACCTTGAACAAGAACTGTATTTGGGAACTCTTTAGTTACATCAACTTCTATTAACATTCTTGCAAACGATATTCTTGTTCTCTTTGTAGTGCACTCATCCGCAAACAATGGTGTACCAATGAGACTGGCTACTCGGTTGAGAGCCCTAATTCCTCAAAAACTCATGGGAAGACCAGAAAATTTGACCCAAAGTGGAATTTCAGTGGGGTATTCCACAGAGAAATCAAAATCCGGGGTCCATTGTTTCAATATGATAGGCTTGTTATTATATGTATAGGGTCCTTCATAAAAGATCTCTTACATATCATCCAGATCTTGGAACTTAATCACATAATAGCCCTCTTTATGAAGATAAAGATCTGGTTCAGCAACCCCACCCCAATTTTGTCTAACATATCTAAGCATAGCATTGTACCCAAGCACAACTCCAATAAAGTATGCAATAAGAGCACATCTCCACTTAGCCTCCTCATCCTTAATCTCATCCTCCTCTACTTGAGCAACTAGTTGACCATCAATTATTGTAGGGGAATATAAGTAAAGGTCATACCATTTTGTAAGCAAGGCTCATACCATTCTCTGCCAATCTGTTCCCAGCGAAGAGGTTTGTCCATGGAGCTTGTTTTTCTCCTCTATATTCAACTCTTATTGGTATCTACTCTGATCCATTAGTTGAGTTAGCAGCTGGAATTTGCTTAGTAGTATCAACTTCATCACTATTAGGGTTTGTGGCCGCCATAACATTACTTGTATCCTCTACCTCACCAATTGGTCCTGAAATTGCTTGTGAAGAGGACATCGCAACTGGTGTTGGTTCGCCGGTAAGGTTAAGCCTCTTAGCGACCTCATTAGCCCTAGATTTACCAGATGTTTCTTGTCCTCTCGAGTGCATCGTTAGTATTGGTGTCTCTACTACCTGAGTTTGCTTTTTTAATTTTTGCTGCAATCAAGCTCCAACTGAGCTCCCAAAGGCAACAATGGTTTCTTTCCGCGGTCGTCCGCGTCCTCTGTCACCTCCCTTTACCATGGCACCCACCTCGGCGCACGTTAACTAACATGAGCTGAGAGCATGAGCAAGAGAGAGAGTTTTTTTGAGTGCTTCGTATATTAAATCTTGAGTACAATTGGTCCGATGATCTGAACTACACCCAAAAAGAAAAACCATAAGACTTAAAACTTACCCGAATTTATCTCTACTAAATATTGACTCATAGTGGTGAATCAAAGAGAGCAGGAAGCACAAACTTTAGGAGAGACAGCTGAGATGCTGTGGGATAAGGTGCTACAAATGTAAAAGCATCTCCAGGAAATAAGAAAGAAAATCGAGGAGGTAGACAGATTACTGGATATGGTTGGGAATTCACCAGAAGGCATACCCCAAGAGAAATACTATGGGAATGTCCAGGAAGAAGTGAGAGATTTGGGCGTCTGAATTATATACCGTTCGAGAGAAGGCGACGCCTAGAGAAGGGACTCCAGAAGGAGTGAATGAAGACCAATGAGCTAGGTTAGACCCGTGGGTGATGGAATCAGACCCACAAGAAGAGTCGGAGCCTCAACAGGAAGCCTCTGAATATATTAAGGAGGAAGAGCGAGAAGAGGAGGAAGAAGAGCCTCAAGATATGAAGGAAGAAGAATTAGAGCCTATCGATATAGAGGTCGAGGAAGAAGGGGAACCATTTGAGATGTTTCCCAAATTTCAATTAGAGAATGATGTGAATGATGAATCTGACTATTATGCCCCAACCAATGAGGGATCTGACTTCTATGGACCCTCACCCGTGCTAGTACCTGCGGCCTTTACTATGGCGTCAGAGAATTTTGGGAGAACAGACCCTCCCGAACCTGCTTGGTGAGGCATAGCCTTCAAAGCCTATTCCTTCCCATTCAGAGTGGCCCCACGGCCCGTCATCTGTAAGGAGGTATTCAAAAGGATGATGACCACAAGAGTGTCTTGCACTAGTAGGGCCAGATTGCCACCACCCAAGTTGGTGTATGCCTATAAAAGGTGCCCATTTCACCGCAATCAGGTGGGTCATACCTTGAATGATTGACTGGGATTAAGGAAGAGAATTTGTAGCTTGATCGATGATAGGATCATTGAGACTTTGTAGGGACCCCACACCGTACTAGTCCATGACCCTATTATCCCCGGAGAAGGGTTCACCGCTGGAACCCAAATTTGGTGATATAATTCACGATCTTCGAGAAATCATACACTCGCATCTTTTCAACTCTGGCTACTTTAAGGAAGGTCAGACCCATGGAGTCTGTCCACGAGCCCGTGCCATTCGAGCCTAGCAGGAACAAATTTTGCTTGTACCATACTAGAGCTATGGGACATGACATAGAAGAATGTTACACATTTAAGCTCGAGCACATGGTCAGTACGGGAGAGATTTTGGTCATCCTCCCGCCACAGCACTAAGAAGAAAGGAAAGATGAGAGAGCGAGTTCGTAAGGACAGCAACTCGCAAAGTTATATTTTTGGGTAGATATTAGGTGTCCCTCACTTTTGCATACAAAAAGTTGCCCCCTCCCCCATAAATGCTGTAAGAACCATGCCGACCTGACGTCCCTATAGAGGGATACACGGGAAGCCTTAGTCGGGCCTGGTCAGGGGATGTCTTTAGTTAGTGTTAGCCCAAAGGATAGTTAGAGAAAATGTATATCCTTCTTTGTAAACGAACTACGATAGGGCCTGATTTCTCCTAGTGGGATACGTAGTAGTCTACGTAAGCCTCGACCCTTATATAATATAAATTATAATCCACCCCCTCCCCCCCCCCCCCCCTCAATTTGTTTAATGTTTGTAACAGGAAAAGGGTTTTCCAAAGTAAGTCAACCTCAAAGCCCATTAGACTAAGATCCACATAAATCCAAAAAGGGCCTATAACGCCGAACCTTTAGAACAAAGGATCAAAAAATAGTCAAGCTTTAATATATGATTTTATGTGCTACGTACGCTTTAAATGCCAATATGTGATATCTTGTTTTTATATTTATATCCAAGAAACTAACTTTATCTACCATTGAGTTATTCTTATCTTATAAAATGAGCCGATTAGTGTAGTACCAAAAGCTAGCATACTTCACTAGATCTAAAGCCGCATTAGCATCCCTCTCAGATAAAGGAAAAGAGAAAATGACTGGTACACCTGATGATAGTAGAAATGAGCTCGTTCTCCGCGAGGGAGATAACCAAGACCCACAGGAAGTATCGTCTCAAAAAGATGTGATCACGACATTACTGACCGCCGTCACGGCCCTCCAAGAAAAGGTGGTGAGGAATGAGGCAGCCAATGCTGACAAGGATGCCTCGACTGAAGAAAGAAGAACTCCTCCTCCCTTTCTTTCACTAAGCTCCCAATACCCGATCACTTTTCTATATATCCACCAGGAACCATCCCACCTCCACTAAAATCCACCAAGCCGGTCCATCCTACTGGACCCCATCACCAACTAAACATACCCAAATCCCAGGGACCACTCACTCGGTCCCTTTTTACCACGTTCCCCAGCCGGTATTCATCAACCCGGCAAACCAAGTATATGTTCCAGCCCCACCAATTGGGCAAACCACTACTGTCATACTAAATTATCCCACTCATCAAGTATCTTTCTTCCCTCCCAACAGCTCAAATGAACCCTCCTTAGGGCATAAAAAGCTTGACCATTACGAGGAAATGGAGAAGGCCTGGAGGGCCGAATAGGATAAGCATGAGAGAGATATGGAAAAGAAGATAAAAGAGTTGTTTGAAAGATCCAATAGGTCTACAAGGAAGGCTACGGGTCTAAAATATGATGACCTGTGCATGCATCCGAATTTGGACCTACCAGAAGGGTTCAAAATCCCAAAATTCGAAATGTTTAATGGGACAGGGAATCCCAAAGCATATCTCCGGTTCTACTGTGACCAATTAGTTGGGGTTAAGAAAAATGAACCTCTGATTATGGGACTATTTAGTCATAGTCTAACTAGCGAAATAGCTGAGTGGTTCGCTACTCAAGACATGCACTAATGGCCCACTTGGGAGGACATGGCAGAATCCTTCATGGAGAGATTTTGCTTTAATGTCGAAACAGTACCCGACCGCTACTACCTCAAAAAGGTCAAACAGAAGTCAACAGAAAACTATAGAGAACTTGCCAGTAGGTGGAGTACCGAAGCAGCCCGTATGCAGCCACCAATGTGTGAGAGAGAGCTAGTCTCCATGTTCATTAGGTCCCAAGAGCCTGATTTCTACGACAGAATGGTATCCATGTCTAGGAGGCCATTTGCTGAGTTGGTCAAAATGGGAGCCATAGAAGATGGTCTTAAATCTGGGAAAATAGTCAGTGTCTTCAACAAAGCGTCTGGACAAACTACTACGAAATCTTCCGCGAGAAGAAAGAGGACGTGGTGAGCATATCCCACATACCGAACCCAAGCCGAAAAGAACCACAATCCTCCCACATAACTCCACCTTTCATAAATTACTCTACACCTGCCTACAATCCAGCACTTATATATTACGCACAGCCAAGCTTCACCCCCATTATACCAGCTTACACGACTCAGCCTAGTATTCGTGTGTCCGCTTCTGCTTACCAAACACCACCACAACAAACATATCAACCACCACCTCAATAAAACTACCGCCCACCAAAAAACAACCCACCATAAGCTTATCCACCTTTGAACTACCAAAATCAACTACCGCCTCCAACATATAATGCTCCACGTCCTGCTTTCGAGAGAAAGCCAGTGAGAGAATTCACAACACTTCTCGAGGTTAGGGCTCGGCTCTTCAAAAGGCTGTTGGCCGTAGGCTTAATCCAGAAGGTCCCTCCAAAACCAGCATAGCCGGGGAACAAATTCTAAAATGGCTGATCAGACTTGTGCCTGCCATTCGGAAGGAATGGGCACAACACAGAAGACTGCATAAATCTCAAGCACAAAATCTAAAATTTGATCGACAAAAGGGAAATCACCTTCCAAACCGCAGCTCCCAATGTGAACACGAACCTGCTACCCAGCCATGGAAACGACGGGGTCCATATGATTGAAAGGGACGAGGACTGGGAAGCTTGCAGAGCATTGACCCTAAAGCTGTTGAATCTCTGGAACAACAGTAGCCTCCCTCACACTCCAAGAGCGCCCCAACTTCAAAGTTTTGGTCTTGGCGCCAGAGCTCCAAAGGCTATACCAGGATTCAGGAATTTGGTCCCAGCGCCCATAGTAGCCCAGATGGCATAACAAATTGTACTTGCTCCCAAAGAGCCAATCATTGTGCAAGCAGCCATGGCTCAAGGCATGACCCGCTCGGGGAGATGTTACACTCCTAAAGAACTGGCTCAGAATGCCGCAAGGAAAGAAAACACCCAAAAGAGAGTGATAATCGAAGGAGAAGCTAAAGATTTCTAGAGGCGTATGCAACTAAAAGACTACTCCATTGTTAAGCATTTAAAAAAGACACCGACATAAATATCGGTGCTATCATTACTAGACAGCTCTCCATCACGTAGACAGGCCCTCATGAGAGTGTTAGATGATGCACACGTGCCAGCTAGTACGAGCAGCGAAGACTTGACTGGGTTAGTAGCTCACATCATCGAGAACATAAAATCTGCTTCTCCAAAGAAGAATTGCCAATAGAAGGAACCTCCCACAACAGAGCTCTTAACAAATATCCTTACAACATCATACCTCTGATTGAGGGAAGCCCCCACCAATTAAAATTCCTTGTGCTGGAATACGTTGGGGCCACCCATTCAGAAGAGGAGGTGGACAAGCCAATGCCAGTGGTCTACAGAATGTCACCTCCACTATGGTGAGAAATGGTTTTGAAACAAGAAGAGGCCTGGGAAGAGACCTCTAACGAACAACAGAGCCTGTGCCAATCCCAAAGAAAAACTACCATTTTGGCCTCGGCTATATCCCTAGAGAGGACGAGCTCACGAAAGCCATCCAAAGGAAACAAAGGATGAGGAATTTACCTCAGCCTCTCCCAGAATTGTACCAGTCATTTCCCAGGAAGATGCCGATGCAAAATGGAGAAGAAGTTGATGGGGGTCTTAAGTCACTATTTCAAGAAGAGGGATGCTATGCGATCATTGAGGAAAGCCAGGAGACACTCACCACAGTCTGAGGCTAGGAGAGAACTTGAACAATTGGACGTCTACTCCCCTCTTGGCTCCTGGGTAGAAAGATGGGTTTTCCTTAAAATCTTTTGCTAAAAAGCGGCGACATCGGTCGAGGCCCGAATGATCGCCTGTTGACACCTAATTTTTGACCTCCCGTAATCTATTTCAATCACTCAGAGTCCTCGGATAATAAATAAAATGAGCTGGGCATCTTGCAAGATTTAAATGATTTTTATAAATTGTCTAAGTAAATATTTCACTCCCTTAAAGTGATAAAAGGGGGTTTTCATGGTATCATAAATTTATTTGGAAATTAATGGGTACTTTTATGATATTTTATGAGATGTTTGTTAAATTTAATTAATGAGGGAGAGAGAGAGAGAGAGAGAGAGAGAGAGAGAGAGAGAGAGAGGGTTTTCATTTATTTAATTGTTTAAAATTGTCAAGAAATCAAAATTTTGCAAATACTTTATTTCCTTTTAATCCTTGAAGTTTGAGTAATTTAAGTATTTAACCATTTAACCCTTTAAATTTCTAGTTTTTATATAAGTTGCATGATTTGTCAAAAAATACACATAATTGCCCATAAATGTTTTAATTAGGCTAATTAATTAATTAAATGATAACTATTGAAAATTGATCCTTTTTATATAATATTTTGCCATGGCCATAATTATAATAATCAGTTCATGATTTAAAGAAATTGGAGTCATTTTTGCAAAATTTGGCCTATTAATGGTTTTATTTGAAATAACCAGTTCAATTTAATTTCAAAATTTGCTAATTAGGCCAAATAAGGACATAATTGAAATGATCATGTCGGATTAGAATTAATTAAGGTCATGTTCATAATTTTAGGCCCATTAATAAATTGGTCAATTTTTTAAAACTATTTTAATAAAATGATTATGTCCTAATTTTTCCTATAATTAAAATTTCATCAATTTTAATATTTATCAAATATTTTTATGTGTACTAGATATACATATGTATACACCAAGTATACATATATATATATATATATATATATATATATATATATATAATCCGACCAAAGCAGCCGAGACCCGGCCCAATTCATTTAAACGGATAAAAGGGAATCCCCCCCCCTCCCTCCCCCACTCTTTTATTTTCATTTGCCTTCTTTTGCAAATAAATCCTGCCCCCTACCCCGTCTCTCTCTCTTCCATTTTGGTGAAACCCTAGCGCCGCCTTTGATCTTTTATCGTCTCTCTCTGCCAAAAATGGTAAGATTGCAGAGCTTAGCTAATGAATATAGCTGTTACATGTTTATTATGGTTAAAGCATTAAATGTTTCACCCGATTTCATGTTCTTTTTACCCAAATATGGTAATGAATCTTTGTTTTACTCATTTTTCAGATTTCAGTCAAAATCATGAATTTTCTTTTGCTTTTAGGTTATGTTGTTTATTATTCTTTGCGAATTCCTATTGGTTCCTGGTTGTTGGTTTAGATCGACCCAAGAAGGGTTAGATCTGACCGCATGTGCGTTATGCCTTTAGATCTGGGACGTTGATTTTTGTTTACTGAGTATTTGGTTTTGGAAAAAGGTTTATCCCACGTCGTTCATTGTTGGTATTGGTTGAATTTTTGGGGTTCTATAAATAGAACCCCACTCTCACAAAAACGATAGTCGGACAACAAGGAGAAAAATAGGAGATAAAAAAAAATAGCAAAAATTCGATAGTAGAAGAAGTTGGAAAATTTTAGTTTTTCAAAAGCTTCTTAGTAAAATTTTTACCTTGACTGAAATAGTTAAGGTTTTCTCTGTCTTAAAATATTTTCTTGCTTCATTTTATTTTTCACGTGGCTGAGTTGTTGAGGTTGGAAGCACAAAGCTCCCAAATTCATTCTTTTCTTGGTTGCGCGCACAAAAGGTAACTCTTAATTCATTTTATTTCGTTATTTAGAATTTGTCCTAGTCTAAGTGTATTTACATTAGTTAAATTGCTTGTGGTTTGATGCTTGCTAATGGTGGTTCTTATTGCTAAGGGTTGCCCTATTTAGTTATGTGCTTAACTTGCGGTTTACTTGAAACTCATTAGAAAGTAGGCTGGTTGGACTTCCTATTGATTTATTTATTTATGTAGCTCTAATGCTCCATGTCTACTGTGAACGGTGTGATTGAAGTACTTTGAAAAATTCATTTGTTTTTCCTTTCCTTCCTTCTTGAAGTCATGTTGGTTTGTTAACTATAATCCTAAGTAGAACCAATGTAGTGAAGTTCAACTTATTTTTCTCTACTCAACTCCTAGGTGTTGTTAAAAGGAAATGAGGCAGTTTCTATGCTGGTGTAGATGAATATGAATAGATCACTTGTAATGTGTGCTTGTGTTTATAATCAGAAACCACATACCTTTACTAACCAGCGAATGAATTACCCTCCCTTATAAAGTAAAGTCTTTTATCAAGGTTTTCTTAATTATAAATTTTTTAACTTAACAATTGATTTGGATACAATTTACGTGTGTTTCCTTCTTCCAAAAAAGAAAAAAAATAAATGAATACTTAAGCATAAGTTGAATCTATTTGCTGGTTCTCTGAAGATATAACAAAGAGATTGTTCCATTTTTCTTTTCCTTCCTTCTTAAATGACCTTGCTCATGTGGAGTAGAGTAAAGATAGGATTAACTAACAGTTTGTTGCTTTTATCAATTAATATTCAGATAAAAAAGGAATCAGGTTCAGTTTGAGTTTGTGGGTTGGTAGACTGTTAATGACAATACCTGTGATTATGTTCTCATCTAATGTAGGCCAGAGTGTGTGCTACTTGTCTATGATTTGTAGAAAATCCTAAAACTAATATGATTAAGGTGCTTGAGTGTGAAATATGTTCTTTCCTTGGTTTGATCAAGGCTTAGTTTCTTATTTGAACTTGTTGCTTAAACATGCAGTGTTCATAACTCGTTTTGTGTAGTTCATGTCACAACTCCTTTATCTGAAACTGGAATGTTCCTAAGTGTTTAGGGTTTGGTAAAAAAAGGGAAAAATGAAGGAGATTAAGTATGCTTCCCTTGTGTGCTACACACTAATAGATGGCTATGTCAACAAAAAGACCTATTTGGATTTGTCCATATCATGTCTGTTAGAATTACAGTTTGGTTCCTTCTGTTTGTTTCCTGTATTCTCTGTGAGAATCACCTAGACTTTAAAAAAATGATTCCTAAATAATAGCAAGAACCTTTACTTGGGCTGTGCATAGGACATCTAGGCTGATTTGAAGATTTTGTCTAAATAATTCTCCATGTACTCTGTGAATGCCGAATCTGTTTCCTTTCTTTGTTTGTTGTACCATGTCTTGAAGCTGGTTTACCTTATGTTCATGTGCCTTTACACTTTGTCATGTGTACTTGATTCAATATTGTTAGGAATTGTACTACTTCTATATGATTGTCTGTGTTGTGATTACTTGGTTTAAGTTCAATCTTGGCCACATTATGCTCAAGCAGATTACTCTTTTTTCCATGTTTAAGTCATACTTGGTGCCTTGGTCTTGGTTTATAAGGGTAACCTGCCTGCTGAGTCTATCCACCTCTTATCTCCTTGTTCTCATCTGTTCCTGTTAACTTATAATAGCTCTTTAACTATGTATATTGGAACTATCCTATTTATTCCAAGTCGTGTGTGTGTGTGTATGTGGATCTGTGTCTTCCATGGTTATTGTTGGTTGAGAGAGGCAGTTTAGGAGGGAGGTAGGCTGTAGCGGGTCGATATTTTTTTCGATTCGTATTTACACTTGCCTCATTTAAAAAGGAAAGTGTCCCGGGGAAGTACGGTTATCAATCGTACCAGGAAAAAGGAAAAATGTACCTCTACGTGATGGTTCTCTAAATGGATATTGTTTAGAGTCGCTACCTAATTTTTAGGAAATTAGGAAAACCAGTTCAAAAAGAGTTCATTTAAAACGGTTAAATTTTAAAAGAAACCTAATCTAACTAAAATATGGGTAAGGGTCCTGGTGATCCCCCGGGGAAGGTGTTAAGCACCCCAGTTTTAAAGATCCATAAAATACGGTTGACCTACGGGTTCTAATAGTATGCTTTTATAGATATGAATTTTTTATAGTGAAAAATTGTTTCGGCTTATATTTCCGCAACAAAGAGTTTAGTCATTCATACAAAATATATCACATTTCAAGAAACGAAAATGGTAAAATTGTGCCCAAAATTGGGCGTTTGGGTTTCGGAATAGAATACCTAGGTTAACTCTCGAAGGCCTTTAACCTAAGTAGAACACCACGTAAGCCTACCCGTTTAAGTTTTAAGTTTTCAAAGAGTTTTATTTAAGTATAGAAAATAGTTCAAAGCATACCATTATTATACATTTGTCAACTATATTTACATTTTGCATCAATTTTTATCCAATTTTAGTCCGAGTTATTGAGATGGTCAAAACAGTCCAGAAAGTCTTTAAATCTGTCCATATAGTCCACAAGTTCATATCGGTCCACAGGTTTCAAAAATGTCCAAATCAACCCCATAATTTATGAAATTGATCATTTTTAGTCCAAATTATACTAAATCAGTCCATTATTACTTTAAAGGTTGAGATTCTATTAATTTCCCAAAATCAGTTTTACATAGTATAAAAATTGAGCTTTGGTGACTTTAATCATGGGATAATCTTCTAAGGGTTCCAATAAACACGTTTTATCAATTTGTCAAATAAATAATAAAAGATAGGGAGTTGGGCCTACCAAGCCCAACAGAATAAATGCATATAAAATTTATCCTCTCCAAGTTATGCTCCATTTTTGCTCCAACTTGGGTTGACTCGATCTAGATTCATTAGTGGGCCTCGTTAAGGCCTACCAACGGGTTTGGGTGGACAAGGATACAAACAGGTATATGCCCACAAATTAAACTAAGTACATAATTAAAAGGCGATAATAATTATTACAATGCAAAAATGAATTACAACGTTATTGGGCCAAGCCCGTATGAATATAACTCAAATCTGTCACAAATATCGCAAAGGAAGGCCCAAAACAGTGATAACAGTTCAGGTATGAAAATCGCAAGCAACAGGCCCAAACTCGTTTTCTCCTCAAATTTTCTAAGTGTCAAAGTGTGATATACATAATACACCAGTGATATACTACTCAATTTATTGTCAAATTTTTTCAAAGTGTCAAAACTATAATATACGCGATATACTATTAATATACCATTGAAGAGCAAAACCATTTAAAGGGCATACCCTCCATATACACTTGATATATGCTACATATTCCATTAACATTAACTCTAAACCACCACATTCAGGTCACTTAAAAAGTTCAAATCTCTTAAAAGAAATTCCACATTTTCCAAAGCCAAGCATTTAACTATCAGTCAAGGCTAACAAACAAGCAAGAGTTCTATAATATGTAACTTCAATGCCAAATCTTAACACATATAAGGCCAGAATGTCACAGAAAAATTCAATTAATAACAAAGCAAGGAAATCAAGCAGTCTTAGGCAATGCAGAGGTTTGGCAATGCAAGACACATCAAGTGTCAAAATTCAGAAACAGTCATAGCATAATCAAGGGGAGCAGGACACACTTTTAGGTGATAAAGCAAGCAGTATGGACAATGGAGGGGTAAGGAAGCAAAGCACCACAGGTTTAAGAGGTGTAGAAGAAAGAAAACAGGCTAAGACCATAATCACACACCCATGATCTTAGTTCTTAAATTCTTTAGAGGGAGATCAGCAATTAAAAGAGACAGAGTGTTAAATTATCTAATCAAGAGCTCATTTTAGTTAATGGGAAGCTAAACTAATGCCAAAAACCCATTTTTTTTTAACCTATTTACTGCTGATCAAAGGGTCACAGAAGCAAGTTTTAGGATCCAAAGTAATTTTGCACCAATTTCAAGCTTAAGCAAGTGCAAATATCCAGTGTTACAGAGTGCAAATTTACCATAATCCCTCAGGTCCCTATATCCTAGTTTAAGTTCATTCATAGGTCATAAAGGTCTCAACTAGTCTCAAGATCATTTCAGCATATAAACAGTCCCATAGAAAACATTGTAGAGCTTTTAAAATAACAATTTTAACTTAGCTTTATGCCCAGAATTAAGCAGATAGGTCCAAACACAAATGTAAGATCAAGCCATGTCCTAATAAGACATAAAGATTAATCAAAACAGGACCAACAAGTCCACAAGAAAGTAAAAGGGAGCATGAAGTTATATCAGGTGTAAAATCTTAGGTGTAAACATGAGTCAACTGCAACCACAACAAGTCTCAAATAATAGAAAACTCACATGGGAACAATCACAGGTCTATGGGAGCCTAAACTATGACCAAAGATCATGACGGTGTCCTAAGTTCAAAACACCATATTAAACATGTCTAGGTTGCAAACAAGCAAATAGAGGTGGGGAGACATATATATGAACCCCAGAAACTTATAAACAAACTACAAAGACATGTGCAAATAGACAGATGCTACACTTATTCTTTTAAAGCAGTTTTTTGTTTCAGTTTTAGCATTGCACTAAGTTCAGCAAGATCCAATTTTATCAAGTTCATCAAGCTTAGTTGAACTCTACATGGTCATAGTATAGTCTCAGCTTGTCATAGAAGTCATCTCAATTCATAGCCAGTTGCAAAAAAAATCATCAGCAAAGTCTCAAAATAATTTTAACTTAGTCTAGTTCATAGAGAAGTTGAAAGAACAATTATAAGATCAATAGGATCTCATCAAGCAGACAATAAGGAATTCTGAGCAAAGGATAACTGTTATATCCCGTATTTTGAACATTGGGACAATCCGGATTAACTATGATAAGTTAGGGATAAAACCATTCCGGGATACGAAGTCGAGACTTTTGACCTTCGATTTTGTTTTAAGACATAAGTTGTTCATGAATTTGTTGGCATGGAACATTTAGAAAAATTTGGGGCTAAAAGTGAAATATTAAAAAGTTGGCAATTATTGAAAAATTGGCCCTATGGCCGTGTGGTTGGAGATGGCCCCCACACATTTTGTGGCCAAATTTAATTGGTCCAACCCATGTGTGGGACATGGACACTTGTGTGATTCATCTAAGAGCATAAAAGATGACTAATAAGTCATCTTTCTTCATTCCACACTTAGAAAAAAAAAACAAGAACTTTGGATGAACAAAGAAGGGCCATTCGGCCAAGACCCTCAAAATTCAAGATCAAATTTAGCCATCACAAAATTATTTCTTCCTAGAAAACCTACTAAGTGAAGGGTCCTCATTAACGTGGGAGTGTTGTTTGGGTCAACAAACCGCTCGTTTTCATCCGTTGCTAAACCCTAGCCAAGTTGGAAGTTGAGAAAGAAAGGTAAGATTTAATCTTGTTTTTATGTGTTATGAATGATGTGTGTATGTTGAGTAGATGAAAATGGATGAAATTCATGAAATATGGCATGTTGGAGTTGAAGCCGTGCATGTGATTGTAGCCGTGTGTGTGTGTTGTTTGTGTAAAGTGATGAGTTAAATCCTATGTAGCATGTTTAATTGTTGTAGTGTGTTGAAATGGATGAGAATCACCAATATATGCATGTGTGGTGGTGGCCGAATATGGGTCATATTGTGTGACAAAGAATGAATTAATATTGCTTAGTGTTTTAGTTGTTGTCGTTATGAATTCTATGTTGGCAATAAGAATTTGATGACTCAAGATTGATAATGTAAATCTTGCGGGCTGATTTGGATGATTGTGTGCATTTAATGTAATTTCTATATTTATGAGAATGACATTGTTAGAATGTGGATTGTTGGAGCAAATCATGATTCGGAAGTTAGGAATGTGTTATGGATGTTGTTCTCGGGTTTGGGGCAGTTTTCGGGTAAGTTGGAGTGTTGTTTGGGATGTTTGAAATATTATATGAATTGTTTAAAATGTTCTTGAATGTTGTTGGTATGGGTTCGGACTAGTATTTGAATGTATAAGCGTTGATGTTGGCTTGAATGTAAGCCGTTGAATTGAATATAATGAATGTTTTTGGATTATGTAGAAAGAGTATTTAATGTTAGAATGCGTTTTGAATTGATTATTGATGTTGCTAGTTTGGTTGTTGGTGTTGTTGTTGATGAATTTGGCCGAGTTGAATTCTCGGGGTTGTCATTTACAGGGGAAATGCTGCCCAAATTTCTGTAGAATTTAGTGTTCGTTTGGAAATGAACTCCAAAATGCCTATAGTTAATGTTGGTATTTAATGATGTTATGTAGATCTTGGGGAGTCCGAGACATAGGCTTGATTTGGATTAGCTTTGAGAGCGATCGAGGTATGTAAAGCTCAATCCTTCACTTCTTTTGGCATGCCTTAGTTATAAATAGGCTATGACACGAGCCTCGAGGAAATTCTATTCTCTTGATCCGAGCATGTCTATGATCCTTATTTGTTTCTTGGGCATTCGTATGCTTGATGTGATGAAATATTGACCCTTATGTCTTTGGAATATTTGATTTTCAAATATTGCATAAAAAGTTTTGTTTTTAAAAGAGTTTTTTGTAACTACGAACGTCGTAACTTTCACGAAGAGGCTCGGATTACCTCGATATGTTCGTAGGAGCTTTTATGGTATGTGATGACTATGTGTTCCATAGGCGGGCCCGACTTGGGTCGACACCCATCCGTGGGCCCCGCGACTTTCCTTTATGCACTTCTGATGACTTTCGAAAGAATATGATATGACTATTATCCCGATTTCAAGTATGATCGAACTATGATTTACTTATCTTTTGAGTTTAGGATAATGATTTTATGCATATGGTTACTCATTTGGTTACTCATGATTCTTCGTGCAAATGGTTATTGCATCTTTCGCCGAGTCCGGGCCGGTTATGTATCGTGCGCACTATATGATATTAAAAGGTATGATGTGTCCGGTTCGCAGAGCCCTCTCCGCTATTGGGCCGGGTACCGTGTATATTTGGTGTTATGATGTGTCCGATATGTGAGCCCTCATTGACGCTATAGGGTCGGGTACCGTGTATATATGATATTGTTCGGCCGGATTTTTGACCGCGGTATGTCGGGTTTTCGGAGATATGAAATTTTTAAAAGGTATGATGTGTTATGGCGTCATCTACGATCGGGCGACCATATTTTACTGAGCCCCTTGCATGTTTGTATTTTCAAAAATGAACATTTTGGTATTTTGGATATTGCACTTATTTTCTGTACTTCTGTTTCGATTATGACTCAGATTTGTTTACTGTATCTTCTGCTTTGCATACTCAGTACATATTCCGTACTGACCCCCTGTCTTCGAAGGCGCGTTTCATGCCGCGGGTGCGGACGTACGATTCGGTGATCCGCCGATCTAGGACACCTTTTCTGTTTGGAGTGCTCACTTTATTCGGAGCCCACATTTTGGTATATATCCGTCCGTTACATATGTATTTGTTTGTTCGGAGGTACGGCGGGGCCTGTCCCGTCATATGATTACGTTGTTATGTTTAGAGGTACGTAGACGTATATGTGGGTTGTGCCTACTTCTACGGAGGGTGTGTTCGTACGTTATATGTTTTGGCGATCCTATTCGCCGTGGCGACCTTGTCGGCTTGCCTGCAGCCTATATATTTTGGGCCGATGTGCCATTTGATAGCCTTGTTAACCCTCGATGTATATATGTTTGTGTTTGAGACAGGTTTGAGATAATTTGAAACTTTTGATATTTGTATACGTATAAGCCATCCGTATGTGATTCTGTATGATAAGTGTGTTTGTGTGCCCCGCTCGGGCACTAGTCACGGCCTACAGGGTTGGGTCGTGACAATAACCAAGACAAGATGAAACAGTCCAAAAGAAAGAGATGGGAGCATGGTGTTGTCCCATGTGCAAGCTATAAGTCAACTTACGGTCACATTGAATTCAAGAACTAGGCAGTTTCAAATAAGAGCAATGACAGATTCAATGAGTCTAAGATAGAATCAAAAGGGGTACATAATACTATCTTAGGTCATTGATGGAGTTCAAAGTATTATATGGTCCAAACAGTGAGCCAAGATCACAAGTAAAGGTCAAATAGATATAGACAGTAGTTATAATCAAACATAATCAAAGGAAAAATTCAAATAGAGGCACTTAGTATTTCAGAGGTTCCAAAGCTATTAAAGAGGGCATGGCACTATCCTAGGTCCTTCCATAGCATTTTGGTCATGGTTTTGTTTCAAAGAAGCAAATAGGGACAAGAGAAACATATGAGGAGTCCCAAATTTTATAAGTGGACAGCAAAGAAGTGTGTTATAAACCAAGTATCACATCAGTTTTCTAAAACAACTTTAGTCCTAGTTTAAAATCTCTATACTTAGTCTATTAGGTGATAATGTTAGGCAAAGGGAAACAAGCAAACTGTAAGCAATACAAGTATCAAATGCAAGTCACCCTATTTATTTTTCAAAAGCAAATTTTGTTCTCTGTTTTAGCATGATAGTAAGATCAACAAGGTTTAAATCTTAACCAACTCATAGCACAGTTTCAGAAAAGAGATTTTAATTGAAGATCAAGTCTCCAAGAATCAAGCACTCAGAGAAAAAGGACAAGAAACTGAGCTACTACTAAGTTCCATTTTTTACTTTCTAGGTTCAGTTTAAACCCTTTTTTATACTTCTACTTATTCAACAACAAGAGTACATGAAGTCTGCCTATTTCACACTTCAAATTCTAAACCAAGACATAAATAGTTTTCATGATAATCTAGATGAATGACTATTAAAAAAAAAAAAAAAGACAAGTTATTAAAAGATTGAGACTTATGCACAATAGTTTAGGAAAATACCCTCCTTTTTCCTTTTTAAGTAGTTTCTAGGTAAATATTTGCAACACACACAGGTTTAGAAGTAATCTTTGAGACTTCAAAAAGATTCAACTAACAAAGAGGTTTCAGAGCCTTAAGTTACCCTTTTCAAAAGATGTTAGACTATTAAGAGTGATTCAGGACCAACAAATGATGGAAAGGGATCAAATTTATCTTCTAAAACTTAGACTTAACATATTTCTAAAAAAAAAAAAAAAACGATTCAAGCCCTTTTATAATGAAGCCAACCTAAAGCCACATCTGAGACCAAAAAACCTGTCAACCAAACGAACTAATTGACAAAATCAATCCATGATTAACAGACAGGATCATCTTCACAACATAATGACAAGAAATCAACAAGAAAGACTAAATACCTAAATTTCTAATGAAATAGTACCACATGACAAAAGCTGGAACCTCAAATAACTTAATACAATAGGACTGAACTCCAAATACAATCCTTTATATCCCATCTTTCAGTTCCAAACTTCCAGAAGAAAAACAAACAAATAAAACCACAAGCATGATTAAAAAACAAACTCAGTCACATTATAGCAATTTAAACATCATCAACACTATATTATCAACTAAACTAAGGCCAAATGTATTCAAATCAGTGAAATAAAGTCTCAAAGAACACATTTAAACAATAATGCAGTTATTTAAACTTATATGAAAACTTATTTCACTGAACCCGTCGAGGAAGAAGAACCAGAAGAGGGAGAGCCTCAGAACATGGAGAAGGAGGAATTAGAGCCTATTGTCATAGAGGCTGGGGGAGAGGAAGAACCATTTGAGATGTTTCCTGAATTTGCAGAGGAGGAGAATGATGCCAATGAGGAATCTGATTATTATGCCCCAACCAACGAGGGATCTGACTTCTATGCACCCTCACCCATGCTGGTACCTGCAACCTCCACTATGGCGTCAGAGAATTTTGGAAGGGCAGGTCCTTCTGAACTCGCTTGGTAGGGGGTAGCCTTCAAAGTCCATTCCTCCCCATTCAGATTGGCTCCACGGCCTGTCACCTGCAAAGAGGTATCGAAAGGATGCTTGCCATACGAGTGACTTACACCACTAGGGTTAGGTTGCCATACAAAAGTTGCCCGTCCGACCATAACCAGGTTGGTCATACCCTGAATGAGTGTCTTGGATTGAGGAGAAGAATTTGTAGCTTGATTGATGATAGGATCATTGGAACTTTGTGGGGGCCACATGCCCAACTAGTCCATGACCCTATTATCCTTGGAGAAGGAGTCACTGCTGGTACTCAGATCTTGCGATACGATTTCACGATCTTCGAGGAATCGTACGCCCGCATATTCTCAACTCTAGCTAGTCTACGAAAGATTAGACCTGTGGAACCTGCCCACGAGCCCATGCCATTAGGGTCCAACAGGAACAAGTTTTTCCTATATCATACAGGAGCAATGGGGCACGACATAGAAGAGTGCTACGCATTCAAGCTCAAACTTGTACACAAGATCAGTACAGGAGAGATCTTGGTCATCTTACTACCCCAGTACTGAGAACGAACGAAAATGAGAGAGAGCAGGTTCGTTAGGACAACAACTCGCGGAACTATATTTTTGGGTAGTTATTAGGTGTCCCCATTTTTTGCACATAAAAAGTTACCCCTTCCCCCATAAATATTGTAAGGAACCGCACCGACCTGACGCCCTTATGGAGGGATATGCGGGAAGACCTAGCTGGGCCTGGTCTGGGGATGTCTTCAGCTAGGTTTAGCTTAAAGGATATTTAGGAAAGATATATATCCTTCTTTTGTAAAACGAACTACGATAGGTCCTGACTTCCCCTGATGGAATACGTAGGCAGTCTACGTAAGGAAGGGTTTGCCAGAGTAAGGCAGCCATAAAGCCTAAGGGACCAAGATCCACCCAAACATCAAAAGCCCATAAAGATCCGAACCTTTAGAACAAAGGATCAAAAGTGTTCAAGCTTAATATATGACTTTGTGTGCTATGTGCGCTTTAAATATCAATGTGTGATATCTTACCTTTATATTTTGATAAGTAACTAACTTTTTCTACCGTTGAGTTATTCTTGTCTTATAGAACGAGGTCGATTATTATAGTAATGAAAGCTGGCATACTTCACAAGATCCAAAGTCGTGTTAGCGTCCCTTGCAGACAAAGGCAAATAGAAGATGAATGGTACCCCCGATAATGAAAATGAGCTCGCTCTCTGTGACGGAGTCGCCTAAGACCAAAAAGAGGTATCATCTCAAGAAGATATGATTGCAATATTACTGACTGCCATTACAGCTGTCCAAGTAAAGGTAGCTAGGAATGAGGCAACAAATACGGGAAAGGATGCCTCGACAGAGGAAAGAAGGCCTCCTCCTCCATTCCCTTCCCTGAGCTCACCAATGCCAGATCACTTCCCTATATGCCGACCAAGAACCATCCCACCTCCACTAAGCTCCACCAACCCGAACAATGCTGGTCCTTCTTACCGCACTTCTCCATTAAGAAAATACTCTCAAATCCCAGGGACCATTCACTCAGTCCCTTCTTACGAGGTTCCTCATCCTATTCTTATTAATTCGGCGAGCCAATTACGTGCTCCAGCTCCACCAACTGGGCAGATCACCACTGCCCTGCTCAACCATACCACCTACCAAGTCTCGTTCTTCACTCCCAACATCCTCAGCGAATGCTCCCTAGGGCATAAAGAGCTAGATCATTATGAAGTAATGAAAAAGGCCTGGAGAGCCGAATAAGATAAGCGGAAAAAAGATATGGAGAAAAAGATGAAGGAATTACTGGAGAAATCCAACAGGGCTGCAAGAAAGGCTACAGGCCTAAGATATGATGACCTGTGCATGCATCCAGATCTGGACCTACCAGAAGGGTTCAAAATCCCAAAATTTGAGAGGTTCAATGGGGCAAAGAATCCCAAGGCCCACCTCTAATCCTACTGCGACAAATTGATCGGAGTAAAGAAAAATGAACCACTAATCATGCGACTATTCAGTCGTAGTTTGACCCGAGAGGCTGCTGCATGGTTCGCAACTCAAGATATGCGTCAATGGCACACCTGAGAGGACATGGCAGAATCCTTCATGGAAAGATTTTGCTTTAATATTGAGACGGTACCAGACCGCTATTACCTTAAAAAAGTCAAGCAGAAATCCAAAGAAAACTACAGGGAGTTTACCAGCAGGTGGAGGGCTGAAGCAGCTCGTGTGTAGCCACTAATGTGTGAAGGAGAACTAGTCTCTGTGTTCATCAGATCCTAGAAGCTTGATTTCTACGACAGAGTGTTGTCCATGGCTGGAAGACCGTTTGCTAAATTGGTCAAAATGGGAGAGGCTATAGAAGATGGGCTCAAATTCGGGAAAATAGTTAGTGCCTTTAACAAGGCATCTAGACAAGCTACTTTAGGAATTTTCCTCAAGAAAAAAGAGGATATGCCAAACATATCCCACATTCCAAACCCAAGCCCAAAAGAACCACAATCTACCCACATAACTACACCCCTCATAATTATCCAACGCCCGTGTATTACGCATAACCAAGCTTCACCACTACTATACCGGCTTACACGGCTCCGCCTAGTATCCGTGTGTCTGCTCCCACTTACCAAGCACCACCTCAACAAAATTACCGCCCAGTACCAAATAACCCACCATAAGCATATCAACCACCTCAAAATTACCAAAATCAACTGCCACCCATAATATACAATGCTCCACGTCCTGCTTTCGAGAAGAGGCCGTTAAGGGAATTCACAACGCTCCTCAAGCCTAGGGCTCGGCTCTTCAAGAGGCTATTTACCGCAGGCTTGATTCAAAAGGTCCTCCCAAAGCCAGCACAGCTGGGGAACAGATTTTATAGGGCTGATCAAACTTGTGCCTACCATTCATGAGGAAATGGGCATAGCACAGAGGGATGTATAAATCTCAAACACAAAATCCAAGATCTAATTGATAAAAGGGAGATCATTTTGGAAACTGCAGCTCCCAATGTGAACACGAATCCATTACCTAATTATAGAAATAATAGAGTACACATGATTGAGAGGAATGAGGACTGGAAAGCCTGCAGAGCATTGATCCTAGAGCAATTGAATCCCTAGAACACACAATAGCCTCCCTCACACTCCAGGAGCGCCTAAATTTCAAGCTTCTGGTCCCAGCGCCAGGAGCCACAAAAGCAACATCGAGGTTCAGAACCTTGATTCCAGCCCCTGTAGTAGCACAAACAAAGACAACAAGTTGCTCCCACGCCTAAAAAGCCAATCACTATACAAGCGACCATGACTCAGCGCATGAACCGCTCGGGGAAGTGTTGCACTCCTAAAGAGTTAGCTCAGAATTCTATAAGGAAAGAAACCCAAAAAAGGGTAATAACTAAATGAGAAGCTAAGGATTTCTGGCGGCGCATGCAGCCAAAATCTACTCCATCGTTGAGTATTTGAAGCAAAAATCGGCACAAATATCTGTGTTGTCACTACTAGCCAGCTCCCCATCCCACAGGCAGGCTCTCATGAGTGTTAGATGATGCACACGTACCAGCTGGTACAAGCAGCGAAGAACACAAAATCTGCTTCCCAAAAGAGGAGTTGTCAGCAGAAGGGACCTCTCACAACAGGGCCCTCAACATCACCGTGGAATGCAAGGTAAAGCAATAGGGAGAGTGCTCATCGGTAATGGATCAGGCCACAATATCTGCCCTGTCACCACCTTAACACAGCTCAGCTACGATATGAGCAAAATCCTTCAGAGTGGGATAAACTTCAAGGGATTTGATGGGTCCCAAAGTGACTCTATGGGAAAAGTAGACCTGCAGATGTAGGTCGGACCTGCCTCTTTTACAGCAGAATTCCAAGTCATGGAAATCACCGCTAACTACAATATGCTCTTGGGAAGACCCTGGATACACTCCGCTGGCACAATCCCAACTCTGGACCAAGCCATAAAATTTGAATGGTAGGGATAGGAAATTATAGAGGCGGCTGAGAAGGATATTCAGAAGCATCCTTAAAACATCGTTTCTGTGATCGAAGGGAGCCCTCATTTACCAAACTTTCATATGGTGGAATACATTTGTTACACCTCGAAAAAATTTCATGTCGTTGTGCGGTGAATAGGCCAACGTAAGTTAAGGTGTATATGATGTCCCTACTAGTAAGAAAGGATACTTAATGATTCTAATTAAGATTCCAAAGACATTTGAGGAAAAAGAGAATAAAGCTTGTTGGAGAAAGTTAAGGTAGAGAATATCGAACACAGCGTACTAGCAGGTATTCCTGGTGATTTACGGGGTTAAAAGTTGAACAAATCAAATCGGTGAAATCTGAACTGAATCAGGAAAATTCTGCAGACACCAGTCATTATCGACGGTTCGTTGACATGTCGACGGCCCGTCACTATGCATCGTCAAAATGTTTACGCGGTGATGCAGACGACGCCGGTCGATTAACTGTTGATGGACTGTCGACACGTCGACGGAACCGTCGACCCGACCATCAAAATGTTTCTGCAATCAGATATTCTCAGGTGTAAGTCGACGAAGCAAGTCAATGGACCGTCGATGGGACCATCGACCCGGCCGTCGAACTGGCTCTCTGGAATTTTCTGGTTCCAACAATAAATAGACGACCCTTGTCCAAAATTTTCAGATTTTATTCTCTCTCCAAGTCTTGAAGGTTCTAGAAAAATGCTCTCATCATATCATCATATATCCAAGGGAAATCAAGGAGTAAACACAAAGAATTAGTAGAATCAAGTGCAAGGATGCTCTCTAGGGTTTGTGGAAACCAAGAATCTCTTTGGTGTTGAAGTGGGGTTTTCTCCAAGTGAAGTATTTACATCCAAATTCTATTCCTACATCATCAAAGGTAAGTTTTATGTTCAATTCATGTCATTAAGAATATTGAGAGGTTAAAAGACTTGGGTTATGGAAGGGAGGAGAATATAGAGTACAGATATAGAAATAATGATACTCTTGAATAATGACTTGACTTGATTAATAGTTCTTGACGTGTTATGAGTATAATCTTGTGTTGAATAATAAAAGTGATGTTAAAGGAGTATTATATGAGAATGTATATGAAGTTGTATTAGAGGTATGGTTATGGATGATTTTGAGGGTGGATTTAAGAAGTAAACAATGTTTAACTTGAAGAATTTATTGATTATGTTATCATGGGTGTTCTTATTGATGTTTGAGGGTTATCTTATTTTATGGAAAAAGTTGTCGAAACGAAGGAAGTGTTGCCAAATTTTCAATTACTCTTAGTTGCTTTAGCTTAAGCTTAAGTATGTTCCGGTTATCTAATCTTAGTATAAATTGTCTTGTAGGTAGAATCGCGAGCTCGAAAGGCAAGTAAGTAGGCAACAGAGTTAAAAAGATATAAAGGTATGTAAGGCTAGCCCTTCCTTCCTAGGCATGATTCTTATATATTGTGATCTCTTTGTGGTAATTCCCATGACCTTCTCACATCCCAAAAGATGAAAGTTAAAGATTCTTAAGAGCTCCTTATGAGATAAAGATGAGATATGTCACGACGAGGACAAATTTGAAAAAATGGTGGATTGTACGGTCATATATACGGACCGTATAATTTATATATATGGCCTGTATACCTAATCGTAGAACCCTTCTAGCAAGGGGTGAGGTTCTGAGGGAAACATACGGTCCATTATACAAACCGTATAAATTATATGACCCATATAGTAGACCGTATCTTTCGAGTCGGGTCCGAAATTTATCTTTATATATGCACGGTTTCCTTTTTCTTTTTCTCATCTTCCACTTCTCCAACCTTCCTAAAACCTCTAGAACCCTCCTTATAACACACTAACACATATCTAAGAGGAGAATCAAGGATCAAACATCAAAAGTTGGTAGAATCAAGAGTGTGGATGCTTCCTAGGGTTGATAGAAGTTAAGAATCTCTTTGGTATTGAAGTTGAGTTCTTCTCAAGTGGAGTATTTTCATTCAAAGATCATCTCTACACAACAAAAGGTTAGTTTTACAATTTTTTCATGTTATTGATGGTGTTGAGTAGTTGAAGAACTTGAATTAGAAACAAATATGGACTATGAACTCAAATGTGCAAATAATGGTATGTTGAGTTGAAAGGTAATTTGAGTTATGATTCATGGTGCAATACGAGTATAATCTTGTTATGAATGACACTAATGATATTGAGGAAGTATTAATGAATAATGACATGATGTTGTATTATAGTTATGGTTATGGAGGATCTTGGAAGTGAATTTGGAAGTTGAATAATATCTAACTCGAGGAATTTACGTGTTATGATATTATGGGCGTTGTTATGATGTTTGGGAGCTGTTTTATTATATGAGGAAAAGTTGTCAAAACAAAGGAAATGCTGCCCAATTCTCGTTAGCCTTAGCCGCGTTAGTTTAAGTTTAAGTATACTTCCGATGATCTAACTTTCGTACGAACCCTTTGTATGTAGAATTGTGAATTCGGAAGGAGAGCGCTTAGTCGATATCGTTAAGGAGATATAAAGGTATGTAAGGCTAGTTCCCTTCTTTCAAAGGCATGACTCTTGTTTTATAATTCTTTTCTATACTTCCATGACCTTCTTATATCCCTAAGAATGAAAGTTAAAGATCTTCCAGAGCTTCTTGTGAGACATGTTCTATGACAGTGATGATGATAATGATGTTTTCATGATGCCGATATTTCTATGTTATGATTTTATTGATGCTATTCTTCGTTGTTGTCTCACCTCATGATATTAGTTCCTTCAAGGTGAGACATAGCGATGATGATGAAGCCATAACGTAATCGGAGGTTCCCGACCTTACGTCACTCCGATAAAGTGCATCTTTTATTTGGGCTCTCATGCATGCTACCTGTATTATATATATATATATATATATATATATATATATATATATATATATATATATATATATATATATATATATACATGGGGAAAGGTGAGGGGCTATAGACGCATGGCCACCTAATCAGCTGGTATATTATGATATCGTCCCGGACGCGAGATATATGGGTAAATGGATCGGGCTGCACGTTCCGCAGTAACATATGATATGATATGATGTTGTTTATTAAATAAGCTTGCATGTATGACTCCGCCTTAAAAGGCAAGTAGTCATAGGTTATCTTTTTATCTTTTATTCTCTTGTTTCTTTACTATGTTATAATGCATGCCTTACATACTCAGTACATTGTTCATACTGACGTCCTTTTCTTCTACGGACGCTGTGTTCATGCCCACAGGAGACGGGGGACGACCCGGTTCTAGGAGCCGGATCGGCTTGCACGGAGCACTTCCATATTCCGGAGGTGTAGTTTCTGATATATTCTTTTGTGTACATACTTGGATATAGTGGGGTCCTGTCCAGTCCTCATGACTTCAGTGTTTCAGTTAGAGGCTCGTAGATACTCATGTGTGGGTAGTAGATGTTATGTGACCCTTAATGTATATTTTGTATATTATTCTTTTGTTGCCGTGATATACATATGTTTTACAGAATAGTTTATGATCAGTTCTTAGTAAGCATCATCGTGGGAATTATATGCGTACAGATTGGGCAGGTGAAAAGTATAACGAATGGTGCTCGGTAGTCAGCTCCGGGTACCCGTCATGGCCCTCTAGTCGGGTCGTGACAAATATGGTATCAGAGCAGTTCTGTCCTAGGATGTGTCTATGAGCCGTGTACGGTTGAGTTTTGTTTTTGGGTGTGAAGTGCGCCACACTTATAAGCAAGAGGCTGCGAGGCATTTAGGAATAATGACCGTCTTTCTTCTTCATAGATCGTGCGATAGAGCTATAATGTAAGATTTCTTCCTATCCTAATTGTGCGTTATGATTTCAGCGATGCCGCCAAGGAAGAAGAAAATTCGCACAATATTCGACGTTGCTGGAGCAGGTACCAGCCGAGAACCCCTAGTTGTGTTGGGAGATGGCGAAGCTCAGAGTGCTACTCCCTCGCATGCCACTCCCACTCCTATTCCTCCAGCAGCAGAGGAGCATGAAAGGGCCCCAGCCTATTCCCCTATTACTCCAGATCAGGACTTACGAGATGCGGTCCGATTCTTGACTCGGATAGTTGCCGCTCGGGCTCGGCGATAGCGAGTGCGGGTCCGGGTGATAGGGCAACTAGTGTGCGAGCCCGTGATTTTATGAGCTTAAACCCTCCAGAATTCTTCGGGTCAAAATCGAATGAGGGCTCGCAAGGCTTTATTGATGAGGTGTTGAGAACGCTGAGAATAATTCATGCTTCTGATACTGATTCCGTGGAGTTGGCTTCTTATAGACTTCGGGATGTAGCTGTTTTATGGTATAACAACTGGATTTCTTCAAGAGGGGAAAAAGCACCTCCCCCGAAATGGCAAGAGTTTGTGGATGCTTTTATTCGACATTATTTGCCACCCGAGGTCCGTCGAGCTCGTGCTGACAAATTCTTGAATCTCAAGAAAGGGAGTATAAGTGCCCGGGAATATAGTCTCCGATTTAATTCATTGGCTAGATACACTCCGGCCATGGTACCAGACATAGGAGACCAGGTACATCGATTTGTAAGTGGCTTAGGGCCACACTTGTTCAAAGATTGTTTGACGGCTTCACTCCTGGAGGGGATGGACATTTTGCGTATTCAGGCCCACGCTCAGAATCTAGAAGAGCAACAACAACCGCATAGGGGTGAGCGAGATATGGATAGGGGACATGGTAAGAGGGCCAGATCTGCGGGTGCTAGCAGTGAATATAGAAGAGGCCCGGGGCAATAGTATTCTAGACATTCAGGCCAATCTGCAGCTAGTGCACCTCCTCGGTTTACTGCCAGAGGTTTGATCGCCCCATTTATTTCGGGCCGAGTCAGAGTTCGAGAGCTTCAGGTTCCCAGTACCGGGGTGATTCCAGTCAGAGGAGACCACCGGTGCCACGGTGCAGTCAGTGCGGTAAGCTACATTCGGATCAGTATTGTTGAGACTCGGATGCTTGCTATGCCTGCGGCCGAGTTGGCCATATGATGCGTGATTGTCCATTGAGGAGCGGCCGAGGTGAGGCCCAGCCCACAGGTTCAGCAGCAGGTTCTTCGTCGTCCGTGGGCCCCGTAGGGCAAACTCTTCAGAGTTCAGCGGGCCGTAGCAGGGGCAGGGGAGGAGCCTCTAGTTCGAGCGGTCCCCAGAACCGTATTTATGCATTGGCCGGACGACAGGATCTAGAGACCTCCCCCGATGTTCTGACAGGTATATTGACAGTATCTTCTTATGATGTTTATGCATTGATTGATCCGGGTTCTACCTTGTCATATATTACTCCTTATATCGTTGGTCGTATTGGAATAAAACCCGAGCCAATCAAACCTTTTGAGGTATCTACTTCGGTCGGTGACCCTGTGATAGCTAGATAAGTGTATAAAAATTGTGTGATTGCAGTGTGTGGTCGACACACCGTAGCTGATTTAATTAAACTAGAAATGCTGGATTTCGATGTTATTATGGGCATGGATTGGTTGGCTTCCTGTTATGCCAATGTAGATTGTAGAGCCAAAGTGGTTCGATTCCAATTTCCGGGAGAACCAGTCCTAGAGTGGAAAGGTAATACCGCATCTCCAAGAGGCAGATTTATTTCCTATCTCAAAGCAAGGAAGATGATCGCCAAAGGTTATATTTATCATCTAGTTCGGGTTCATGACACGGAAGCAAAACCGCCGGTTCTTCATTCTGTCCCGGTAGTAAATGAGTTTCCAGATGTGTTTCCGGATGAGCTTCCAGGTCTTCCACCAGAGCGGGAGATTGAATTTACTATCGATGTATTGCCAGATACTGAGCCAATATCTATCCCTCCCTACAGAATGGCTCCTGCAGAATTGAAAGAGTTAAAAGCACAATTGAAAGATTTGCTCGAGAAGGGATTTATTAGGCCCAGTTCATCGCCATGGGGAGCACCTGTCTTATTCGTAAGAAAAAAAAGATGGGTCCTTGCGGATGTGTATTGATTATAGGCAGCTGAATAAGGTAACCATAAAGAATAAATATCCGCTTCCGAGAATCAATGATTTATTTGATCAATTGCATGGAGCCAAGTGGTTTTTCAAAATAGATCTGAGGTCAAGACACCACCAAGTAAGGGTCAAAGAAGAAGATATTCCGAAGACGGCTTTCAGAAATAGATATGGTCATTACGAATTTTGGGTGATGTCGTTTGGCCTGACTAACGCCCCAAATGGTGTTCATGAACTTGATGAATGATGTGTTCAGGCCTTTCCTAGATTTATTCATAATTGTGTTTATCGATGACATCTTGGTATATTCCAAGTCAGAAGCAGAGCATGCAGATCATTTGCGTACTGTCCTTGAATTCTCCGAGCTCGAAAATTATATGTTAAATTTTCAAAATGTGAATTCTGGCTGAACTCTGTAACTTTTCTGGGCCATATCATCTCAACTGACGGTATTCGGGTGGATACTCAAAAGATTGAGGCTGTGAAGACTTGGCCAAGGCCTACAACGCCTACAGAAGTCCATAGCTTTCTGGGATTGGCAGGTTATTACAGAAGATTTGTGGAAGGATTTTCCTCTATTTCAGCACCACTGACGAAGCTAACGCAGAAAGCCACCAAATTTCAGTGGACCGATGCTTGTGAGCGTAGCTTCCAGGAGCTGAAAGACAGGTTGACTTCAGCCCCAGTCCTGACACTCCCAGAAGGATCGGAAGGCTACGTGGTATATTGTGATGCCTCCGGTGTCGGGTTAGGCTGTGTATTGATGCAGCACGGTAAGGTCATTGCCTATGCTTCCAGGTAGTTACGGAAACATGAGAAGAATTATCCAACCCATGACCTTGAATTAGCTGCGGTTATTCATGCTCTAAAGATATGGAGGCATTATTTGTACGGTGTCCATGTGGATATCTACACAGATCACAAAAGTCTCCAATATATTTTCAAGCAAAAGGAATTGAATCTGCGATAGAGGCGATGGTTAGAGTTATTGAAGGACTACGATGTGAGTATTCTATACCATCCTAGAAAAGCAAATGTAGTGGCTGATGCTCTTAGCCGTAAATCCATGGGCAGTCGGTGTGATGTTCCGCCAGAAAAGAGAGAGTTAGCTCGTGAGCTCCACCAGCTAGCGAGCCTAGGAGTTCGCTTAATGAATTTAGGCAATGTGGGAGTTACTGTCCATAACCCAACTGTTTCGTCCCTAGACACGGAAGTAAAGAGGCGCCAATATGAAGATCCCAAATTGAGCTATTATAGAGACACACTTCCCCAAAAGGAGAAGTCACCATTTGAGATCTCTGCAGATGGAATTCTCAGGTACCAAAACAGGCTATGTGTTCCGGATGTTGCGGGATTACGTCGTCAACTCTGGAAGAAGCCTATTACTCTCGTTATTCTGTTCACCCAGGTGCGATAAAGATGTACCATGATCTCAAATTAATGTATTGGTGGGAAGGAATGAAGAGAGATATAGCGGAGTTTGTGGCCCAATGTCCAAATTGTCAATAAGTGAAAATTAAGCACCAAAAACCAGCGGGCCTCTTGCAAGCAATGGAAATTCCAACCTGGAAATGGGAAGCGATCAATATGGATTTTGTCATAGGTTTACCTCGTTCTCGGCACAAGTATGACTCCATCTGGGTGATTGTTGACAGGCTCACGAAATCAGCACATTTTCGGCCGGTCAGATCTACATATTCGGCAGAGGACTATGCCAGATTGTATCTCAAAGAGATAGTGCGACTTCATGGCATTCCTGTGTCTATCATTACTGACAGAGGAGCACAGTTCACGACTAAATTCTGGAGGTTCTTTCAAGAAGGATTGGGCACTCAAGTAAAATTTAGCACTGCATTCCACGTACAGACTGATGGGCAAGCTGAACGTACTATTCAGACCTTAGAAGATATGTTGCGGGCATGTGCATTGGACTTTGGAGGTAATTGGGAGGATCATTTGCCACTTATTGAATTTGCATATAATAACAGCTATCATGCCAGTATCCAGATGGCCCCGTATGAAGCCTTATATGGTAGAAAATGTAGATCGCCCATCGGATGGTTTGAAGTGGGGGAAACACAGTTAATAGGCCCGAAATTAATCCAGCAAGCGGTTGAGAAGATCAAACTTATCCGAGACCGGCTGTTGACAGCCCAAAGCCGCCAAAAGTCTTATGCGGACAATCGCCGACGAAATTTGGAATTTCAAGTCAATGATTGGGTATTTTTGAAAGTGTCGCCAATGAAAGGTATAATGAGATTTGGTAAGAAAGGCAAGCTTAGTCCTCGATATATTGGACCCTACAAGATTGTACGCAAAGTGGGCCAAGTAGCTTATAAATTGGACCTACCCCCAGAGCTTAATTCAATCCATCCAGTCTTTCATATATCGATGCTCCGTAAATGCGTTGGAGATCCTACCAAAATAGTACCCGCAAGTGATATCCAAGTCAATGGAAAATTGGCCTGTGAAGAAATGCCCATTGGCATACTAGATAGGCAAGTGCGGAAGCTTAGAAACAAAGAGGTAGCCTCAGTTAAAGTTCTATGGAGGAATAATAACAGAGAGGAAATGACTTAGGAAGCAGAAGAAGCTATGAAGTCTAAATATCCGCATTTATTCTCATCCCCAGAGGAGGTTCAAGATGAAACGCCAGTGTTCCCAGGTATGAAATGTTTTTCCTTATCGCTTTTGGGTCGTGTGTGGCCATGTTTATTATTGTTGATGTTGCAGCCTTATGTGGCGATGTTATTGTGGGTTGCTGTGATAGGATGGTAGTGCCAAATTACAGAGGAAACTCTAGCGAAATTTCTGTAGAATCCCTGAGAATTTAACATTCAAGTACGAATGTTCTTAAGGGGGGAGAGTGTTACAACTCGGCAATTTCATGTCGTTGCGTTATGAATAGACTAACGCAAGCTTAAGGCGAAACATAAAGCCCTCGCGATTATAAAAGGGTATTTGGCAACCATAGAGGATGTACGATAAGATTTTTAAGTTATGTGACTTGGTGGAACTAGGTTCGTCAAATGAAGCGAAGTATAAGTTGTGTTTGGGAAGATTTCATAGTCATCAAGCTAACGGATATTTAGTAAGGCCTTAAAGATGGGTTATAAGGTTCGTTAGATTGTTAAGGAAGTGTTAAACAAGTGCCAAAAAGGTTCCATAAGGATTTGAGATCAAACGAAACGACGAGGACAAATCCAGGAAAATGGTGGATTGTACGGTCATATATATGGACTGTATAATTTATACGGCCCGTATACCTGACCGTAGAACCCTTCCAGTAAGGGGTGAGGTTCTAGAGGAAACATACGGTCCATTGTACGGACCGTATAAATTATACGGTCTATATAGTAGACCGTATCTTTCGAGTCGGGACCGAAATTTATTTTTATATATGCACGGTTTCCTTTTTCTCTTTCTCATCTTCCACTTCTCCAACCTTCCTAAAACCTCTAGAACCCTCTTCATAACACACTAACACATATCTAAGAGGAGAATTAAGGACCAAACATCAAAAGTTGGTAGAATCAAGAGTGTGGATACTACTTAGGGTTGATAGAAGTTAAGAATCTCTTTGGTATTGAAGTTGAGTTCTTCTCAAGTGGAGTATTTTCATTCAATGATCATCTCTACATAACAAAAGGTTAGTTTTACAATTGTTTCATGTTATTAATGGTGTTGAGTAGTTGAAGAACTTGAATTAGAAACAAATATGGACTATGAACTCAAATGTGCAAATAATGGTATGTTGAGTTGAAAGGTAGTTTGAGTTATGATTCATGGTGCAATACGAGTATAATCTTGTTATGAATGACGCTAATGATGTTGAGTAAGTATTATGTGAATGATAAACATGATGTTGTATTATAGTTATGGTTATGGAGGATCTTGGAAGTGAATTTGAAAGTTGAATAATATCTAATTCGAGGGAATTTACGTGTTATGATATTATGGGCGTTTTTATGATGTTTGGGACCTGTTTTATTATATGAGGAAAAGTTGTCAAAACAAAGGAAATGCTGCCCAATTCTCGTTAGCCTTAGCCGCGTTAGTTTAAGTTTAGGTATACTTCCGATGATCTAACTTTCGTACGAACCCTTTGTATGTAGAATTGTGAATTCGGAAGGAGAGCGCTTAGTCGATATTGTTAAGGAGATATAAAGGTATATAAGGCTAGTCCCCTTCTTTAAAAGGCATGACTCTTGTTTTATAATTCTTTTATATACTTCCATGACCTTCTTATATCCCTAATAATGGAAGTTAAAGATCTTCTAGAGCTTCTTGTGAGACATGTTCTATGACAGTGATGATGATAATGATGTTTTCATGATGCCGATATTTCTATGTTATGATTTTATTGATGCTATTTTTTGTTGTTGTCTCACCTCATGATATTAGTTCCTTCAAGGTGAGACATAGCGATGATGACAAAGCCATAATGTAATCGGAGGTTCTCGACCTTACGTCACTCTGATAAAGTGCATCTTTTATTTGGGCTCTCATCCATGATATCTGTATTGTATATATGTATGATATATATGTATATAGGGGACATGGGGAAGGTGAGGCGCTATAGACGCATGGCCACCTGATCAGCTGGTATATTATGATATCGTCCCGAACGCGGGATGCCCGAACGCGAGATATATGGGTAAATGGATCGGGCTGCACATTCCGCAGCAACATATGATATGATATGATGTTGTTTATTAAATAAGCTTGCATGCATGACTCCGCCTTAAGAGGCAAGTAGACACAGGTTATCTTTTTATCTTTTATTCTCTTGTTTCTTTACTATGTTATAATGCATGCCTCACATACTCAGTACATTGTTCGTACTGACGTCCTTTTCTTCTACGGACGCTATGTTCATGCCCACAGGTAGACAGGGGGACGACCCGGTTCTAGGAGCGGATCGGCATGCGCGAGCACTTCCATATTCGGAGGTGCGGTTTACGATATATTCTTTTGTGTACATACTTGGATATGGCGGGGTCCTGTCCCGTCCTCTTGACTTCAGTGTTTCAGTTAGAGGCTCCTAGATACTCATGTGTGGGTAGTAGATGTTATGTGACTCTCAATATATATTTTGTATATTATTCTTTTGTTGTCGTGAGGGCTTATGCATATATACATATGTTTTACATAATAGTTTATGATCAGTTCTTAGTAAGCATCATCGTGGGAATTATATGCATGTCGATTGGGCAGGTGAAAAGTATAACGAATGGTTCTCGGTAGTCAGCTCCAGGTACCCGTCATGGCCCTCTAGTCAGGTCGTGACATAGGATGCCTAACACCTTCCCTATGGGATCACCAGAACCCTTACCTAGAACTTTGGATACGAAGGCTTTTTCACTGTATATGAACAAGTCCTTCACCACTGGTTTTCCTAATTTCCTAAAAATTAAGTTGCGACTCTTTTAAAACGAAGTCCGAAAGGGCACCAACAGGTTCGAAGTAACTTTTCGGGCGCTAACCCCGCCCGCGAAATGCTAACCGTAACAAACATAAAGACGTTTGGATCTTATGTAATTAATTATGTTAGAAGACTAGGAGTGTCAATGGCACGATTCCGCCAGTTATTTTATAAAATTTATACCATATCATTTTTCGATTATTTAATTTTATATAATCAAAATTAAATTTTTCAAAATTGTTCCACCATCTCGTTTCTCTTGGGTATTGATATGATTCAATTAATTTTTGATTCTTTTTTAAAATGTTATGTAAGATTCACAAGTAGAAGTTAGAGGACAAAATAGGGTTTTGGCAAAAACTCTCTAGACATTTTTACTACTTAAAAAGTGATGAATCAAGGGAACATGAAAGATGACAAGAATAAAGACATATCCACTATTTTACAGTAGTGTAAAATTCAAAGTTAAGCAAAGACAAAAAAATGTGGATCACACATGTGGAAAGAAATTAATCAAGATAGGACTCAAGAAGTGATTCTACAAAAATTAATTACCCAATAAGAGAAATTTAAATCATACGAGAGAAAAGATATCTAATATCTTGTAGCTTGCTGCTCAAGATCGTTCGAATACCTTGTAGCTTATTATTTAAGATATTAGCACCAATTTAGTTTCAATAGGAGTAGCATAATAGGTTTCAGAGTTGGGACTCTAGGTTTTAATTACGTTTTGACTTGTAACCCTTTCCATCACCCTACACCCGAGGCGAAAAATTTATTTTCATTTTGTAAACTTAATATATAAAATATATTCTGCACATGTAAGTGTATTCGGTATGGTTCGGTATATTTTCAGCTTATTTTTATAAAGCTAAAAATCTACCTAATTACTCGGTATGGTTATAGATTTATATAAAAACTTGTGATTTAATTTAAAGAAGTCTAACAATTGGTTCGATACCGTTCGATTTGGTCAATAAATTAAATAAGTTTTTTTTTTTTTTTTTTAAGAAATCATTGACACCCCTAGTAAGACTCGTACTCTCTCAATTTTATGCGGATAAGTCATTCCTTCCGATTATGATATGAAAAAGTGGGGCTAGAATCTACACATTAATTTTATATTAAATGAGAGACTCTAC
This sequence comes from Lycium ferocissimum, assembly GCF_029784015.1. Classification (NCBI taxonomy): domain Eukaryota; kingdom Viridiplantae; phylum Streptophyta; class Magnoliopsida; order Solanales; family Solanaceae; genus Lycium; species Lycium ferocissimum. Next base: position 52,952,628 of record NC_081347.1, read on the forward strand.
TATAGTTGCTTTGGACACAAAAAAAAAAAAAAAAAAAAAAAACACCTGTTTTTACACTTAAGAGTAAATTATTACGTGATCTATTAATCCTATTCTTCTTGCGCCTGTGAAAATTCCAATGCCACAGATATTGTTAGGACCTAGAAAATACTTATATGCATCTAATATTCACGACTAAATCGAATAATTTAACCTAAAGAGATACAAATTAAAGGGCAGGGTAAAAATTTCCATTAAGCTTTAACCCCATATAGGTTAAGATAACAATAACCTATAATCTAGTTCAAGATTTTTTATTTTATTGCGTACTTATGCTAATTCTACTCTCAAACTTAATCAACCCTTTGTATAACTTATATAGATTAAGAGACACATATACTCATTGTTAAAAGAGGTAAAGTTATGTATAGACATATCGTGTAAAGAAATTTTAAATTATCAATGTTGTGTATAGACATCTCGTGTAAAGAATTTTTAAATTATCAATTTAATCTAATCGATCATAACAAGTTATATATTATTCTCAAAGTTAATATTTCAGGCTGATATAGGTGATCATTCATCATTATTTGTCAACCACACGACAAAATAACATAAAAATGAAAGTTAATCACAAAAATAAAGGAGAATTATACTGTCAATTGTTCTTCACATAGTGAAGTTTGATTGTTAATTATCTAGATTAATTAAAATTAAACCTCATTTTAGTTAACGTAAATTAAGATAAAAGGAATAAGCAAGAAAATGCTATGTGCATCCTGGACAAAAAGTTAAATCAATTTTTTATACAAGTTGCATTGCAAACAAAGAAAGCAACCAATACATTTCAACTGTTTTGCCATCAAGAATTTTAATTATTGTGTTCAATTCAAGATTCGTAGTTAGTATTCAATTGGTGATCAAGCAATTAACTAACTAAGTGCGTAATTCAGAATAAATAAATCAATGTGATAAAACTGATAACTTCAATTTAAGCTTCAAATATCAACATTCACGTAGCTCCATAACCCTAGAACTGAAAAAACTAGTCACACACAGTCATGTCAATAGTCATCAAGTATTAAAAATAATAAAGTTACTATGAAAGGAAGAAAAGCCCGTGAACCTTTGCTCCTAGGCGCCTTAATTAGCTGTGCTATCTCTTCTCTGAAGTCGAACTCCCCTAAAATCAGGTTTGCAAAGCTTTTACATGCAATAGGAAAAGTATAAGGCAAGTTTGCTCTCTGCTAATAACTGGGCATCTAAGCCACCTCGCAGCGATATGCAACGCACCCAGTTTTGCAGCTCATTTGAGCACACTGAGTCCGCCAAGTGCTGCTGCAGTTGTAACTTCTAAGGCTCATTTGAGCGCGTTGATGGCGCGGAGAACTGGATTTTCTTCGTATTTGTTCTCTAATTTCCGTAAGTATTGGATGCAGTACTGGTAAGGGTGACACACGAATCTAGGCATTCAGTGAACTGCATGCTTTTAAATTTCGTCCTTTTTTTTTTTTTTGCTTTAAATCTCTCTTATTACTTCACTTCATTCCTAATGCCTCCTACACAAAAGAATACCGGAGTTAGGCTCAAAATATTATGATTCACGCCCTACGAATATCAATAATGTATCAAAATGCGAGGTATATGATACTCAAACATTGTTATTTATTTGTACCCAAATATGACCACCAATAATTAGAGCATTGCTCGTCCTCGAGCAGACAAAAGGAAATGATCTAATTGCAGCCATAACACAAAATTTCACACCTCAACCAATTACTTCAGTTCAGGCGCACATGATCAATTAACTATAATTGTACCTGACTATAAGTTATACCAACAATTAAGTCCTTGCATATGCATTCATTCACACGCTTTCCCATGTTTATCATGCTAAACATAGCATTTGCTCAACTTGAAATATTCGAACACCTCTCTCATGATAACCCAACCTAAAAAATCTACTCCACTTCACAATTTACTTTCAGGTTTGTTCGCTTACTCCAACTGAGAAGTCTAATAACTTCACATATTCATTACGAAACATGTGCCCGCACCACAAGTCAAGAAATAGTCCAGACGTCCAAATAAAGATTCAAGTGTAATTTAATGACTCCAATATCGGAAGAAATCACTCACTCTCGCAAGAAATTATCATGCATGCATATAGTATCATAGACTTGCCTATTATGTAGATCCCTAATTATAATGTTGGCTAGAGGACGGGTGGAATAAATATGTATAAGAGCGACTACACATCCCTTTGCATTATCACAACATGATGCTTCAACACACTTCTATTTTTTCGGAACCCTCTTCCCTTGATTAATACTCTATATATATATATATATCCTTCAGTTTTTCTTTTATCTATTTTCAATTTCTTTTCAACAACTCACATTCATTTTCTGTGAGCCAAGGAATACTTAGCTCTCATTTGTTTTCATTAAGATTAAGACGTCTGAATACAATGCATATCTGAATGATCTAAGGTATTGTCTCTAGATCTGAATACTGAATGATTAAAAGCCTGTTTGGCCTAGCGGTTTTGAGGCCAAAAGCGCTTTTTTTGTTTAGAAAAAAAAACACTTTTTTTTTTAATATATACTTGAGGTGTTTGGCCAATTAGTAAAATTGTTTTTAAGTAGAAGCAGTTTTTCTGCGGTTGAGGAAAAGCAGAAAATTTCTGCTTCTTGAAAGAAGCAGATGCAGAAATTAATTTTCTTTAAGACAAAAATATCCCTACCATTAATACATATTTACCAAGTATATACCCCATTAATCCATTGGGGATAAAATCATTAAGAATCTTCGTGATGTATGAAGGATTCTATTTATTTTTGTGTTGAATTTTAATTTGTGGAATGATTTTGAATTTTATTTTGGTTGTAGTTTTTTAGTATATTTAATTCATCATGTCGATATTATATCAATATTTAATAATTTTTATTTATTTATGTACTTTTAAATTTTAATTAGTTAAAAGTAAAAATTTAATTAAAGTCTTTCATAATAGCTATTTAAAATAATCTTAATAGTAAATGTTTATTGATACTTGTCCTTTTTCGTAATTTGACACTCAAAAACAATCTTTTAAGAAGATTAGCCAAACACAATCCACTTATTAAAAACAGTCAAAAGTACTTTTCAAATGAATTAGCCAAACTGCTTCTCATAAAAAGTAATTTTTTGAAAAACACTTTTTAAAAAAGCACCTCTCAAAATAAACGTTTTTTAGCCGGTAGGCCAAATAGGCTCTAAGACTGTTTGTTTTTCAAAGATCTGAAGCATAATTTATCTATAATTTAGCATAATAAATTCAACACAACTTCATCTTTTAATCAAAATTATCCATCGAAACAATGAAAACACTTGCAAAAGCGTGACGTTTTGGCCATCTTTTTGTTTTCTTCTAGAAAATGTCTTTGTTCCTTTGGCATGAGAATACGTAGAGCAGGAGGTAAAACAAGAAAAGGGAAATGTATTCATGTCAATGATATTGCAGGTATTCTTGCTACCGTAAGTGATTTGGCAAATGTGAATCATAACACCTAGCAATTAACCACGGAATAATACTTCCAACGGAATTTGTTAGTACAATTCTTCATCGTTCTACTGGAATTTACCCATCTCATCTAAATCCACCATTATCAAAGCATCCTTCTAATTAGCCACTGATCTTCTTAAATCATATTTGAAAATAGGTCTTTTAGAGCCATAATCTCAAAACAGAAAATTACCGTAGAATAAATGGAATTAAGATATATAATCCAAATAAAATTGTGAAATCTCTCTGAGCATAAAATTTGGTTGGCCAGCTGTTAATTGGAGAGAGATGTGGGTGAAACTATTTTTGACGAAAGAGAAGCCCGCGTGAGTGGGACAGAGAAAGAAAGTGTGTATGTTTAAGGTTTGAATGGTGTTAAGACTTGATTACAGATATGAATGATTCAGATTCAAACCCCCATTAAGTGCAAACAAATGAGGCCTTACTCACTTGTACCTCATCATTGGTCCAATTTACAACTCAACCATCCCTTTTTTCCAACTTTAGCTTTTCATCTCTATGTTCATTTACAAATGCCCAAGAAAACAAGGCGCAAAAGAGAGCGATACAAACAAATAGGTCAAGGTTTGTAACATGACCACCAAATGAAAGAATAGGGCGTGACTAGGAGCAACCAATAGGAGGATAAGCTAGAAGATTTAAACAAGTCAAAGAATCCCATAATCAGTTTGTATTCAGACTAGTACTTATTCACTTTTATAAGCACACTTTTGTTTTAAGTTGACTTTCGCACTTTCGTATATAATGAGACACTTATGAGTATTTCCTATTCTCCGTTCTTCAATTATTGCATGTTATAACTTACCTTACTGGTAGCTGTCCTGTCTTGAACTAGGTATCAGATTAGTATCGTGACAATATAAAGGTGTAAATCTCATGTGCCAATGCATAGACATAGGAACAGTGTATGACTATGGAGCTAAACATGTACTTAAACATGCACATAGCTCAGAAATATTACACTAACATGTTAGAATGTTCAAAGTAGTCTTGATTCAGCTAAAACACATAAAGTAAATATGTCAACAATCACCCTATATCCCGTATAACTTTTTTAGCCCAGATCCTCCCATATATGTTTGTGTATATATATGGTATGCAAAAATGTTCAATTGGGAATCCAATATTGTAGAGGCCAAAATCTTAACTTACCTCGGTCTAAAGCAACTCTATCCCTCTCGAACCACCTTTTTTCGCTCTGAATTTATCACACGAGCTCAATCTATTTAAAATAGTACTCTACGGGGTTAAATGATAAATGAGTTTAATGATACCCATATTATAATTTTAGACTAATTCAAAGTTAAAGTCAACCGAAGAGTCAAATCGACCCACGTCGTCCAAATTAGAAATTGATTACATTTCCGAGTTATCTATAACCGTATAAGTTAAATCTACAATCAGATTGCAAATCCAATATCAAATTGACAATTTTACTCTCTTAAACCTAGGGCAAAACCCCCTAATTAATTTTACTTCGAAAAATCTATAGATTAAACATTAAATTCAAGGTAATCGTATAACTTAAATAAAAACAAGCTTAGATCACTTGCCCAAGCTTGTGAAAACCATCTCTTAGAACCAATTTCTCTTTTCCATAACCCAACAACAGTGAAATAAACTTAAATCCTGATTTGTGCTCTTCTATACTTGAAGCAGATCCGCAGTGCGATTGCGCACAAGCTACGCAGTCGCGCCTAGTGCAGAAAAGTTTACATTTTTCGATCGCTCAAACTTGCACTAACCTACCCCGGCCTTCAGCGTGATAGGCAAGTCTGGGAAATTTCCTTTAGGTCCAAACCCCATCCGAGCCTCTCAGGTCCTAACCAAAATCATTCAAACAAATCCTAAATGATCGTACAAAGCTTCAAATCACCAAATTAAGCAATTTAGCTAAAATTTAGGGGCTGGCTAGTCACAGCTTTAATAATTTGCATTGGTTAACCGAATTGTTGATCGAATGCCTTGGTTCTCCCACTTGGGATAGTTGAGTGTCATCACGCTTTAAGCCTTTAATGGGTAAATTGGGTTGTGACTGAGTGTTAGTCACTGTATTAGAACTCTGCAACCAAGATTTTACAAATTTTCCTTCAAAGAGTTTAATGTATGATTAATTAATTCAAGAACGCTTAAGTAAATAATATACTTATTGCCTACTGCAATATGCACGCTACAACTTTCGAGTGTGAGGGGATTCAATTCTTTAATTGAAAAACAATAATCAGTTTCTTGCCTTAACTTTGACATAATCATCTTTAAGATTTTCTACAGAGTTGCGGTTCGCAGGGATTGGGTAATAAAGTTAGATTTTTGCAACATTCTAAATCTTATAATGTCTTGCTTCTACATATCCCTATTAACACAGTTCAAAATTGTAAAGGTGATATTCGAGAAAAATCCCAAAATCATTCCTTATCTTTGGTTTTTAGCATAAGTTTAACAAAATGAAATTATGACTTTCCATTCTCAGTCATAAATTTGAATTTATCTTCTTCTTTCCCTTAGGGTCACTATTAGAAATAGAGGTTTTTTCCACCGACATTCAGCGAAAAATTTGTGCTATAAAATATGATTTTCCTACCGAACCAGCTCACTGGAAAAGGCATGGGGGGAAACAGGTTCCTATTGAAACGCAAGGAAACTTCCTAATTTTTCTTTGTGAAAACTGTTCAGCGGGAAATTTAATGGGAAAATAGTGTTTTTTTTAGTAGTGGGTGGGGATGTGATCATTGTGACTTGTGAGGGCATGTACAAGTATAAACTACTAGTGGAAAAAACAAATATGAAACAGAGTACTGTTTTGTTGTACACCCATCGAGAACGCAATGACGTTACAAGAGTAAGAGCATTGTTTAAATAGTCTATTCAACCATAATAGTCTATTCAACCATAAGGAGTATTAAACTTGCTCTTCTGTTTCACCCAATTCTAAGTGAAATCTGCAAATTTCCATAGCGAGTATTAAACTTGCTCTTTTGTTTCACCAATTCATAGTGCAAAACTTCAAATTTGCAAGAGTGCTATATGTATTACACTGAAAGATAAGTTCTACAGAAAGTCACAAGACCAATCATGCTTTATGGTAATGAATGTTGGGCTGCTAAAGTTAAATACATCCACAAGATGAATGTTGTGGAAATGCGGATGTTAACATGGATTTATGGTCATACAAGATTAGAAATGATCACATATGTGAGAAGGTCCAAGTAGCACGCATCCAAAATTAAATGGAGTAGGTCGCTTAAAATGGTTTCGCCATATCTTGCATCGACCTTCAAACACACCGTTCTGAAGGTGTGAAATCATGACAAGTGAAGGTGTTAAAAAAGGATGAGATAGACCTAATATCACATGGAATGAGGGGAGGCTGTCTCGAAGGATCTAGAATCTCTGGAAACCCATGCACACTTAACAAAAGATAAGACACAATGGAAGAAAAAGATTTATATAAGTGTTTTAGTTAAGTATATTAAACACCTTTACTATAAGTCTTATGCTTTGTAGGGATGGTTTAGCCTTTAAATATAGAGAACTTGTATTACTATAGATTTGTAGTTGCATAATATTAGCATCCGATGAGTTTAAATGGAGTAATATGGTCAATGAGGGTGACGTCAACATGTTTGGAACTAAGGCACAATAGTTGTTGCTGATCAATCAGTTTTCAGTCCCGGGAAAGTAGCAACCGAATACCAATCAATTATATATATACACACCAAATGAATAAGAGTAGCAATTATAATTTAACAGTAAGTCATAAGTAGTTATTAGATAAATAACTGATACAGAATTGTTATAGCAACAAATACTGCCAGTGTGAGTTACAACACTCCATTGACCTTTTCACTACCATACCACTGATCAAACTGCAAATATATTCTTTCGTTTCTACTTTAATCATTCTTCATTCATTTACAACATATATTCTGCTAAGATCATTAAACAAGAAACAGAACACACAACTATGATAGACTATTTTAAGTTAGGGTGAGGGGTTTTCCAGGTTTTACATTCTTTCATTAACAAAAACATTTCAAAGACTTGAGAGGAGACATTTTCATTTCAGAATATAGAAAGATGTTTGCAACAAATGGAGAATACTTGATTTTGCTCTGAACCAAGTTATACAATTCCACAAGATTTTAGGATTCATAATATACATGTACACTTATATGCAGTTCACCATAAATCCAACTAATGGCACCTAGAACAGAGTTAAATCGACTTCACTAATCTGAGAAAGATAATCTACACTTGTGAAACATCTTTTTGAGGATCTCACACAAGCATATGTACTAACAAGTTTATACAAAAAATATGCTGTGAAAGAAATTCAAATATGCCCTCTCTATTATTTTAAGTTATGCACATGTAGTCATCTTTGCCCGTGGGACATAAATCATGTCTCTATTAACCAAGAACTTCACAACTATAGTCTATAGGCATCAAAAGGGGATTAATCCGTAAGATGTTTGTTTTGTTTTTCACATATAGGCATTCAAATTTGCATCCTTACTACTTATCTATCCATTTTACGACTTGTACAGGCAACATAGTCAAACTTTGAAACACGAAAGTAGAATCCTCACAAAAGGCCAAGTTCCCTGCTGTTTATGAATGAATCCAGACAGCTAATAAGCAAGCTTAAATGACAACTATGCACCAACTGTTAGCCAGCTTGTCATTCAAATTTCAAATCAAGTTAACATTTTATAAAGCTGGCCTACCATATATGAACCATATTCTTCACTCCGAAAAAAATAGAAAGACGTTATGAATGTCAAAAACTATGTGATTGGTGTATAGATCTTTTCTCCAATTACTTCTTTCAAATATCAAAACACGTAAATTATCATGTAAGCATCGCATACTGAAGAAAGCTCAAAATAACACAAACGGAAACTGAAAGTAGAAAACAAACAAGTACTAATTTCTAAAGATACCAATTATGTCAAAAGTAATCTCAATCTGTAGCCTGTCAACAAGAATAAATGTATTTAGTACATTACAAGACCTCATTTCTCTTCCTCAACAATGTCAAGAAAAATAAGGATCACAGGAAAACCAAAAAAGACAACCTTCTAAGATTTTTCCAGAGAAGCTTTAGGAAAACCAAAATCTATCACTGTATTGCTCCCATCTTCAAGTGATTATTTTACCTCTGCGATTTTGATAGCCACCTTTGGATTTTTATGCAATTGAAAATGGGAGAAGATAATTCAATTGTACTCAAGACCTTCTAAAGAAAATAATTCTGTAGAATATTGGGTATTGTTTGGTAATCCTCCACTATGAAAAGATTAAAAAAAGAGGAGTTTGAAAGAGAAAAGGTTACCAATCGGCAAGAATCTTGTTGCCTGATAAAACAATTTCTGTATCTACTAGCAAAATTCACTGGTACAGTACACATGGGGTTGGAAACTCAGCAACCCATGACAGCACAATTATACACAAAGCTACCAGATCGCTTTTGTCCAAGCAAGTTCCACTGAGGCGGTCCATCTCTTGGAGCCCACGCATTCACTTCGATATGGCCTTCGCCCATAGCTCTAGGCCCTCCGATTACAATTAGCTTATCACCACAAGCTCTAAAAGCCAAACCCCAACCATTCATGGAAGCTGCTCTTTCAGGCAATCTTCCTATGCTAACCCATGCTTTATTTTGCTTGTCGTACTTCCTTACCGCCATGTCAGCATAATCGGCAGCATACAAATCATTATTTACAACTGCCACCAAAGGAGGTGCTTCAGATGCAGCAGGCATATCTGCATCAGCTCGGACAGGAGACATGCTCGGGATTTCAGTCCATTTTTCTGTTTCCATATCATATTCCTCTCCACAGGTCAACCGTGAAATTGAGTCAGTTCCTCCAATTCCTCCAATTACATAAAACTTCCTGTCCATGAATACCGCAGAACACATCTTACGCGGCTTGTTCATGCTTGGTAAAGTCTTCCACGTTCCCGTCTCTGAATTGTAAAGTTCCGCTGAGCTTAGGATTCTGCCCTGTGAGTAGAGGTGGTAAAATTTTGTCAAAATATTTTAAAATAGACATTTTTTTATTTGATATGTGATATATAGCCATAATATAGACAAAAAATAGTTTTATTAGGTACTAAAAGTTTAAAAGAACAAATAAAGAAATTAAAACTTAGTAAGAATTGGGCGGTTGAGTTATGAACCGCTTTTAGCCCATTTTAACAACCACTACCTGTGAGTCACAGCCACCAGCTAGAATGGCAATCTCCCCGAGGCTGGCAGAGCCAAACAAACACCTTGGAGCATTCATTTGCATTCCAGATGACCAAGTGTTTGTCAGTATACTGTAACAATAAATGACATGCGACAAAATCTCTTTTCCAAACACGAGCAGCTCTGTGCCAACTGCCAAAGACTCCTTATCCGAGAACACAAAGCATTCATTAGAATTCATTGGTGGTAGATGCATCCAACGGGAACGAGTGGGGTCAAAAGCTTCCCATTCAAGTAGCTGGCAAGAAAAATAAACCCAATGCTCGACCACACCGTTTTGCCGCCGTAATCTGAAAAGCTCCCCACTTCTTATTAATGAGCGAAAGGTAGTATTTAAAGATGCAATAGCACCATAATCAGACCTGGAGCAATTAATGAGACAGGTAATGGAGTTGTCTCGGCCAATGACAGGAATAAGAGAACTCGAATCAGAATTATCGGCAGCACGCTTATTACCAACTTGGTCATCTGGTGATGATAAAGCGACTTCTCCGTTGAGAGAATCAGATAGCTTAGGCAACTTGCGTTGCAAAGCTTCATTCTCCTGATTATTTTCCAATGGCCTTTTACCGTGCTGAACTTCAATCCTATCAAGACTGTAATTCATGCAGGCTGGCCAGTTGCTTTCTCTTGGATAATCCCTCGGAATCAAACAAGATTGGTTTTCCACCATGTCGCAGGTTCAATCTGGAAAGAAGAACCAATACCACGGCCTAAAATGCTCCTCGTCACCAAGCTGATATCTACTGAAGAAAAATCAACATGCAAATCAGAGAATTTCGAATAAGAATCCGTCGAAACACAGACAGAAACATATTCAATTCTAGGAAAGTGAACAACAAAATTCGCCCCCTCATCAAAGCATAAGAAAATAAATCTCTAAATGTATCCATCGACATCAATTTGATACCAAAATAAAGCAAACCCAGTAAAGCCAAAATCTTATAACAAATAAAGCTAATCCAGATAACGCAAACGGAAAGACTAGTCATGATAGGAAAAGATAAAGTAAATATACGATCACGCACTCATTTAAGGAAAAGGAATAACAATCCAGAAAAAGTGATTCTTACAAAGATTTGATTCTTCAATACACATCATAACTGCATAAGCCAGTACACCCCCAAAAGACAATTGAATTCTCCAGAAACGACAAATACAGATAATTGGAAACACCTCAAAGCAGTGGCAGAGTCAAGGGGGTTCAAAATATAAAGAAATAAACACACAAAGAAGCCAAATGGGGTTCTAAATCTACTAAAAAAAAAAAAAAATTAACCATTTTTAAACAGTGCAATTTTCCGCCGAAGGGATGAACCCCCTTAGCCTGACCTGGCTCAGCCCCTGCCGCAAAGAACCAAAAACCGATGATTTTCAATCAAACAAGCATGTAAGGAAAAGAAATAACAACCCAGATTAAGTGACTTCACTTCTTAGAAAGACTTCATTTTTCAATACATACAGTAACTAATGAATATCAGTAGATCCTCCAAGACGATCGAATTCGCCAGAAATTACAGACTTGGAACCAAAAACGCCCTAAAATTTGAAGCTTCCAATCAAGGAAGCACAGAAAGATTCAATATTTCAAGAAACACCTCAAAACTGATGTTTTTCAAGCAAACAAGTGACTTCACTGCTTAGAAAGATTCATTTTTTAATAAACACAGTAACTTATGAATATCAGTACAACCTCCAAGACGATTGAATTACAGACTTGGAATCAAAAGCACCCTAAAAATTGAAGCTTTCAATCAAAGGAGATAAATGAATTCCACAAAGATTCAATTTTTCAAGAAATCAGGCATACCCTTCATCAGAAACAACCAAAAGTGATCATAAAAACTTCAACTTTGGATCAAATGAGCAAGCAAGAATAAAAACTTATAATCCAGATAAATGACTTCTCAATTTTTTTCAATTCAAGATAGTTAAATTTGCAAGAAATGACAGATACTCTTTATCAGAAACAGCCAAAAGAGACATAAAAACTTCAACTTTGGATCGAATAAACATGCAAGAATTATCAAATAAGCAAACTTCACTGACTCAGATCCCTTATTTCAGATCACAAAACACCCATCAACTCAAATTCTCCAATCTTGCATTCATTTCAATCACACTAATTCTTATTAGATCTCTTTATCATGCTTATCAAATAAATAGAAAAGAAATAGCAACAGAAAAAGCTCAAATTACAACCAAAAAAAAAAAAAAAAAGAGAGATTGTAGACATATGAAAAGAGCTGTTACTTATGAATTGGATAAGAAGAAAGGAGAATACCTGATTAGATTTATTTATGTCACAACAACAACAATCTCTTCTCTATGTATACATCTTCAACTTAAAATTTCACTCCTTCTATGTCTGTATGTGTGCGTGTTTTTTTTTTTTTTTTTTGTGTGTGTGTGTGTGTGTACAAAGGGGACCCTTTCTTTTTTTCTTTCTTTTTTGTGATTTGAGGCTGTGGGTTTGAACTAGTATTAGTTTGTTTTGTGGATTTTCTGTGCAATCAAAATAGACTTTGGCTTCTGTTTTGGGGCATAATCTCCAGAAGAGGACCTATTTTATGTATATATATACTGTTCATCTAGCATAAAAGTTGTTTACATGCTTAGACATCGACAGCTGGATATGTGTTTATATATATATAATATATTAAAAAATTATAGAATATATAGAAAGATAGAGAGAGAGAGAAAGAGGAGGTAGTAGAATGATAAGCGTGGAAGAACAAGGTTGTGGACCCCTACAAGCTTACTTGTTTCTCTTCTTCATGAGTTCTTCTTTTTCGGTTTTTGAGATTTCCTTTGTTTTTTTCCCATAACCAAAATATAAATTGAGACGTAAATATCGAAACAATAGATTGAGTTATCACAATTTTTTTACTGTTGACTATCTCAGCTGACTAGAATAACATTATGAAGTGTTTCTCTAGTATGTAACAATATGTATATAACATTATATTTGTAGCTGTATATACAATATGAGAGATAGTCAATTTTTACATATACATATCTTGCACAATAAAGTAACAACAGTATAATTCGTATGATACCACATACGGTACCAGAATATATACTAGGAATGCACTTTTTTCTGTTTGTTTCCTAGGTTTTTATTGATTAAGAAAAATTATTAGATTGGGGAGAGGGGGGAGATTGAAGAGAATGTTAGTGACGGATAATCGGAAAAAATATTGGAGATACATGTTGAGCTCGAAAAGGAAAGTGAGGCGTGAATACACGGATCAACAGTCTCTTTACGTTTTCCGCCCATTCGTCGTTTAATGACTTTTAACGAAATGACAATCTTGTCGGTTGATAGCACCCAACCGAATAATCAGGAAAGCTTTTATTGGATTTTCATTCCATGCGGAGAAGTGCATAAATTTGGGAAATGAGTTAAAATATAAAACTATTTTTTTAGATTTAATAATTTGATATCTGAAACTTGTTAGCCCACTAATTTAATTCGACATGTGATGCTTATTTGTGGAAAAAATTATTTCCTTGCTAGAAATTTTTTATTTTTTAGTGAAAGGTTGAAGAGGTGATTGGTGACCGATAACCGAGAAAAATGATGGAGGTACATGTGCTCGAAAAGGAAAGTGAGTCGTGAATAAACGGATTTACATTCTCTTTACGTTTTCTGTTCATTCATCGTTTAATGACTTTTAACGAAATGGCAATCTTGTCGGTTGATAGGGACAACCGAATAGTCAGGAAAACTTTTATTGGGTTTTCATTCCAAGCGGCGAAGTGCAAAACATTTGGCAAATGATTTGAAATATAAAACTATTTTTTGGATTGAATAATTTGATATCTAAAACTTATTAGTCGACTAATTTAATTCAACATGTAATGCTTATTTATGGAAAACGTATTTCCCTGCTAGATATTTTTTTATTTTTTAGTGAAAGGTTAAAGAGAATGTTGGTGACGGATAATCGCAAAAAATGTTGGAGATACGTGTTGTGCTCGAAAAGGAAAGTGAGGCGTGAATTCACGTTTTCCGTCCATTCGTCATTTAATGACTTTTAACGAAATGACAATCTTGTTGGTTGATAGCAGCCAACCGAATAATCAGGAAAACTTTTATTGGGTTTTCATTCCATGTGGCGAAATTTAAAAATTTGGCAAATGATTTAAAATATAAAACTATTTTTTTGGAATTAATAACTTGTTATCTGAAATTTATCAGCCAACTAATTTAATTCGACATGTAATGCTTATTTATGGAAAAAGTATTTCCCTGCTAGAAATTTTTTATTTTTTAGTGAAAGGTTGAGGAGGTGATCGGTGACCGATAATCGGGAAAAATGATGGAGATACGTGTTGTGCTCGAAAAGGAAAGTGAGACGTGAATAAACAGTTTTACATTCTCTTTACATTTTCTGTTCATTCATCCTTTGATAACGTTTAACGAAATGATATCTTGTCGGTTGAAAGCGGCCAACTGAATAATCAAGAAACTTTTTATTGGGTTTTCATTCCCTGTGGAGAAGTGTACAAATTTGGCAAATGATCTAAAATATAAAATTATTTTTTTGGATTTAATAATTTGATATCTGAAACTTATTAGCCGACTAATTTAATTCGACATGTAATGCTTATTTATGGAAAAAGTATTTCCCTGCTAGAATTTTTTTATTTTTTAGTGAAAGGTTGAAGAGGTGATCAGTGACCGATAATCAAGAAAAATGATGGAGATACGTGTTGCGCTCGAAAAGGAAAGTGAGACGTGAATAAACGGATTTACATTCTCTTTACGTTTTCTGTTCATTCATCCTTTAGTAACTTTTAACGAAATGAAATCTTGTCGGTTGAAAGCGGCCACCCAAATAATCAACATACTTTTTATTGGGTTTTCATTCCATGTGGCAAAGTGTTCAAATTTGGCAAATGATTTAAAATATAAAATTATTTTTTTGGATTTAATAATTTGATATCTGAAACTTATTAGCCGACTAATTTAATTCGACATGTAATGCTTATTTATGGAAAAAGTATTTCCATGCTAGAAGTTTTTTATTTTTTAGTGAAAGGTTGAAGAGAATGTCGATGACCAATAATTGGGAAAAATGTTGGAGACACATATGTTGTGCTGGAAAAGTAAAGTGAGGCGTGAATACATGTTTTCCGTCCATTCGTCATTTAATGCCTTTTAACGAAATGACAACCATGTCAGTTGATAGCACCAAACCGAATAACTAGGGAAACTTTTATTGGGTTTTCATTCCAAGCAGAGAAGTGCACAAATTTGGAAAATAATTTAAAATATAAAACTATTTTTTTGAATTTAATAATTTGATATCTAAAACTTAATAGCTGACTAATTTAATTCGACATGTAATGCTTATTTATGGAAAAAGTATTTCCTTGCTAGAGATTTTTTATTTTTTAGTAAAAGGTTGAAGAGAATGTTGGTGACGGATAATTGGGAAAAATGTTGGAGATACGTGTTGTGCTCGAAAAGGAAAGTAGGCGTGAATTCACGTTTTCCGTCTAATCGTCGTTTAATGACTTTTAACGAAATCACAATCTTGTCGGTTGATAGCACCCAACCGAATAACCAGGGAGACTTTTATTGGTTTTTATTCCATGCCGAGAAGTGCACAAATTTGGCAATTGATTTAAAATATAAAACTATTTTTTTGGATTTAATAATTTGATATCTGAAACTTAATAGCCGACTAATTTAATTCGACATGTAATGCTTATTGATGGAAAAAGTATTTCCCTGCTAGAAATTTTTTATTATTTAGTGAAAGGTTGAAGAGCACGTCGGTGACGGATAATTGGGAAAAAGGTTGCAGATACGTGTTGCGCTCGAAAAGGAAAGTGAGGCGTGAATACACGGATCAACATTCTCTTAACGTTTTCCGTCCATTCCTCGTTTAATGACTTTTAACGAAATGACAATCTTGTTGGTTCATAGCAGCCAACCAAATAATCAGCAAAACTTTTCTTGGGTTTTCATCCATGCGGCAAAGTGTAAAAATTTGGAAATGATTTAAAATATAAAACTATTTTTTTGGATTTAATAAATTGATATTTGAAACTTATTAACCAACTAATCTAATTCAACATGTAATGCTCATTTATGGAAAAACTATTTCCCTGGTAGAGATTTTTTATTTTTTAGTGAAAGGTTGAAAAGGTGATCAGTGACCGATCATTGGGAAAAATGATAGAGATACGTGTAGCGCTCGAAAAGGAAAGTGAGACGTGAATAAACAGATTTAAATTCTCTTTACGTTTTCTGTTCATTCATCCTTTAATAACTTTTAACGAAATGAAATCTTGTCGGTTGAAAGCGGCCAACCGAATAATCAATAAACTTTTTATTGGGTTTTCATTCCATGTGGCGAAGTGTTCAACTTCGGCAAATGATTTAAAATATAAAATTATTTTTTTGGATTTAATAATTTGATATCTGAAACAGATTAGCCGACTAATTTAATTCGACATGTAATGCTTATTTTTGGAAAAAGTATTTCCCTGCTAGAAGTTTTTTTTTTTTTTTTAGTGAAAGGTTGAAGAGAATGTCGGTGACGGATAATTGGGAAAATGATGGAGATACATGTTGTGGTCGAAAAGGAAAGTGAGGCGTGAATACACGGATCAACATTCTCTTTACGTTTTCCGTCCATTCGTCGTTTAATGACTTTTAACGAAATGACAATCTTGTCGGTTGATAGTAGCCAACCGAATAATCAAAAAAACTTTTATTGGGTTTTTATTCCATGCGACGAAGTGCAAAAATTTAGCAACTGATTTAAAATATAAGACTATTTTTTTGGATTGAATAATTTGATATCGAAAACTTATTAGCCAATTGATTTTATTCAACATGTAATGCTTATGTATGGAAAAAATATTTCCCTACTAGAAATTTTTTATTTTATAGGGAAAGGTTGAAGAGAATATCGGTGACGGATAATCGGGAAAAATGTTGGAGATATGTGTTGTGCTCGAAAAGGAAAGTGTGGCGTCAATACACGGATCAACATTCTCTTTGCGTTTTCTGTCCATTGGTCATTTAATGACTTTTAACGAAATGACAACCTCGACGGTTGATAGCAGCCAACCGAATAATCAGGAAAACTTTTATTGGGTTTTCATTCCATGCGGCGAAGTTCAAAAATTTGGCAAATGATTTAAAATTTAAAAAAAAAAATTGGATTTAATAATTTGATATCAGAAACTTATTAGCCGACTAATTTAATTCGACTTGTAATGCTTATTTATGGAAAAAGTATTATCCTGCTAGACGTTTTTTATTTTTAGTGAAAGGTTGAAGAGAATGTCGGTGACGGATAATTGGGAAAAATGTTGGAGATACGTGTTGTGCTCGAAAAGGAAAGTGAGGCGTGAATACAAGGATCAAATTCTTTTAACGTTTTTCGCCCATTCGTCGTTTAATGACTTTTAACGAAATGACAATCTTGTCGATTGATAGCACCCAACTGAATAATCAGGAAAACTTTTATTGGATTTTCATTCTATGCGGAGAAGTGCACAAATTTGGCAAATGATTTAAAATATAAAACTATTTTTTTAGATTTAATAATTTGATATCTGAAAATTGTTAGTTGACTAATTTAATTCGACATGCAATGCCTATTTATGGAAAAAGTATTTCCCTGCTAGAAATTTTTTATTTTTTAGTGAAAGGTTGAAGATCATGTGTTGCAGATACGTGTTGCGCTCGAAAAGGAAAGTGAGGTGTGAATACACGGATCAACATTCTCTTAACGTTTTCCGTCCATTCGTCATTTAATGACTTTTAACGAAATGACAATCTTGTTGGTTAATAGCAACCAACCGAATAATCAGGAAAACTTTTATTGGGTTTTCATCCATGCGGCAAAGTGTATAAATTTGGCAAATGACTTAAAATATAAAACTACTTTTTTGGATTTAATAACTTGATATCTGAAACTTATTAGCCGACTAATTTAATTCGACATGTAATGCTTATTTATGGAAAAAGTATTTCCCTGCTAGAAATTTTTTATTTTTCAGTGAAAGGTTGAAGAGGTGATCGGTGACCAATAATTGGGATTCTCGAAAAGGCAAGTGAGACGTGAATAAACGGATTTACATTCTCTTTACGTTTTCTGTTCATTCATCCTTTAATAACTTTTCACGAAATGAAATCTTGTCGGTTGAAAGCTGCCAACCAAATAATCAAGAAACTTTTTATTGGGTTTTCATTCCATGTGGCGAAGTGTTCAAATTTTGCAAATGATTTAAAATATAAAATATTTTTTTTGGATTTAATAATTTGATATCTGAAGCTTATTAGCTGACTAATTTAATGCGACATGTAATGCTTATTTTTGGAAAAAGTATTTCCCTTCTAGAAGTTTTTTATTTTTAGTAAAAGGTTGAAGAGAATGTCGGTGATGGATAATTAGGAAAGATGTTGGAGATTCATGTTGTGCTCGAAAAGGAAAGTGAGGCGTGAATACATGGATCAACATTTTCTTTACGTTTTCCGTCCATTCATCGTTTAATGACTTTTACAAAATGACAATCTTGTCGGTTGATAGCAGCCAACGAATAATTTGGAAAACTTTTATTGGGTTTTCATTCCTTGAGGCAAAGTGCAAAAATTTGGCAACTGATTTAAAATATAAGACTATTTTTTTGGATTGAATAATTTTATATCGAAAACTTATTAGCCGACTAATTTAATTCAACATGTAATGCTTATGTATGGAAAAAGTATTTCCCTGCTAGAAATTTTTTATTTTATAGGGAAAAGGTTCAAGAGAATGTCGGTGACGAATAATCGGGAAAAATGTTGGAGATACGTATTGTGCGCGAAAAAGAAAGTGAGGCGTCAATGCACGGATCAACATTCTCTTCACGTTTTCCGCCCATTCGTCGTTTGATGACTTTTAACGAAATGAAATCTTGCCGGTTGAAAGCGGCCAACTGAATAATCAAGAAACCATTTATTGGGTTTTCATTCCTTGTGGCGAAGTGTACAAATTTGGCAAATGATTTAAAATATAAAATTATTTTTTTGGATTTCATAATTTGATATATGAAACTTATTAGCCGACTAAATTAATTCGACATGTAATGCTTATTTATGGGAAAAGTATTATCCAACTAGAAGTTTTTTATTTTTAGTGAAAGGCTGAAGAGAATGTCGGTGACAGATAATCGGGAAAAATATTGGAGATACGCGTTGTGCTCGAATAGGAAAGTGAAACATGAATACAAGGATCAAATTCTCATTACATTTTCTGCCCACTCGTCGTTTAATGATTTTTAACGGACAATCTTGTCGGTTGATAGCACCCACCCGAATAATCAGGAAAACTTTTATTGGGTTTCCATTCCATGCGGAGAAGTGCACAAATTTGGCCAATGATTTAAATTATAAAAATATTTTTTTCGATTTAATAATTTGATAGCTGAAACTTGTTAGCCAACTAATCTAATTCGACATGCAATGCTTATTTATGGAAAAAGCATTTCCCTACTAGAATTTTTTATTTTTTAGTGAAAGATTGAAGAAGTGATTGGTGACCGATAACCGAGAAAAATGATGGAGTACGTGTTGTGCTCGAAAAAGGAAGTGAGTCGTGAATAAACTGATTTACATTCTCTTTAAGATTTCTGTTCATTCATCGTTTAATGACTTTTACAGAAATGACAATCGTGTCAGTTGATAGTGGCCAACCGAATAATCAGGAAAACTTTTATTGGGTTTTCATTCCATGCGGCAAAGTGTAAAAATTTGGCAAATGATTTAAAACATAAACTATTTTTTTGGATTGAATAATTTGATATCTGAAACTTATTAGCTGACTAATTTAATTCGACATGTAATCCTCAGTTATGGAAAAATTATTTCCCTACTAGAGATTTTTCATGTTTTAGTGAAAGGTTGAAGAGAATGTTGGTGATGGGTAATCGGAAAAAATGTTGGAGATACAAGTTGTGCTCGAAAAGAAAAGTGAGGCGTGAATTCACGTTTTCTGTCCATTCGTCATTTAATGACTTTTAACGTAATGACAATCTTGTCGGTTGATAGCACCCAACCGAATAACAAGGAAAACTTTTATTGGGTTTTCATTCCATGCAGAGAAGTGCACAAATTTTGCAAATGATTTAAAATATAAAGCTATTTTTTTGGATTTAATAATTTAATATCTAAAACTTAATAGCCGGCTAATTTAATTCGACTTGTAATGCTTATTTATGGAAAAACTATTTCCCTGCTAGAATTTTTTTATATTTTAGTGAAAGATTGAAGAGCATGTCTGTGACGGATAATCGGGAAAAAGGTTGCAGATACGTGTTGCGCTCGAAAAGGAAAGTGAGGCGTGAATACACGGATCAACATTCTCTTAACGTTTTCCGTCCATTCGTCGTTTAATGACTTTAAAAGAAATGACAATCTTGTTGGTTGATAGCTGACAACTGAATAATCAGGAAAACTTTTATTGGGTTTTCATTCCATGTGGCGAAATTTAAAAATTTTGCAAATGATTTAAAATATAAAACTATTTTTTTGGAATTAATAACTTGTTATTTGAAATTTATCAGCCGACTAATTTAATTCGACATGTAATGCTTATTTATGGAAAAAGTATTTCCCTTCTAGAAATTTTTTATTTTTTAGTGAAAGGTTGAAGAGGTGATCGGTGACCGATAAAAATGATGGAGATACGTGTTTGTGCTCGTAAAGGAAAGTTAGATGTGAATAAACGGTTTTACATTCTCTTTACGTTTTCTGTTCATTCATCCTTTAATAACTTTTAACGAAATGAAATCTTGTCGGTTGAAAGCGGCCAACTGAATAATCAAGAAACTTTTTATTGGGTTTTCATTCCTTGTGGCGAAGTGTACAAATTTGGCAAATGATTTAAAATATAAATTTCTTTTTTGGATTTAATAATTTGATATCTCAAACTTATTAGCCGAGTAATTTAATTCGACATGTAATGCTTATTTATGGAAAAAGTTTTATCCTGCTAGAAGTTTTTTATTTTAGTGAAAGGTTGAAGAGTATGTGATGACGGATAATTGTGAGGTGACGGATAATTGGGAAAAATGTTGGAGATATGTGTTGTGCTCGAAAAGGAAAGTGAGGCGTGAATACAAGGATAAAATTCTCTTTACATTTTCCACCCATTTGTTGTTTAATGACTTTTAACGAATGACCATCTTGTCGGTTGATAGCACCCAACTGAATAATCAAGAAAACTTTTATTGGGTTTTCGTTCCATGTGGAGAAGTGCACAAATTTGGCAAATGATTTAAAATATAAAACTATTTTTTTGGATTGAATAATTTGATATCGAAAACTTATGAGCCGACTAATTTAATTCAACATGTAATGCTTATATATGGAAAATGTTTTTCTCTGCTAGAAGTTTTTTATTTTATAGGGAAAGGTTGAAGAGAATGTCAGCGACAGATAATCGGGAAAATTGTTGGAGATATGTGTTGGCACGAAAAGGAAAGTGAGGCATGAATACACGGATCAACCTCCTCTTTGCATTTTCCATCCATTTGTCGTTTAATGACTTTTAACGAAATGACAATCCTACTGGTTGATAGCAGCCTGCCGAATAATTAGGAAAACTTTTATTGGGTTTTCATTCCATGCGGCGAAGTTCACAAATTTGGCAAATGATTTAAAATATAAAACTATTTATCTTTGGATTTAATAATTTGATATGAGAAACATATTAGCCGGCTAATTTAATTCGACATGTAATGCTTATTTATGTAAAAAGTATTATCCTGCTAGAAGTTTTTTATTTTTTAGTGAAAGGTTGAAGAGAATGTTGGTGACGGATAATCGGGAAAAATGTTGGAGATACGTGTTGTGCTCGAAAAGGAAAGTGAGGCGTGAATACAAGGATCAAACTCTCTTTACGTTTTCCGCTCATTTGTCGGTTAATGACTTTTAACGAAATGACAATCTTGTCGGTTGATAGCACCCAACCGAATAATCAGGAAAACTTTTATTGGATTTTCATTCCATGTGGAGAAGTGCACAAATTTGGCAAATGATTTAAAATATATTACTACTTTTTAGATTTAATAATTTTATATTTGAAACATGTTAGCTGACTAATTTAATTCGACATGTAATTCTTATTTACGGAAAAGGTTTTTTCCTGCTAGAAATTTTTTATTTTTTTAGTGAAAGGTTGAAGAGGTGATCGCTGACCGATAATCGTGAAAAATGATGGAGGTGCGTGTTGTGCTAGAAAAGGAAAGTGAGTCGTGAATAAACGGATTTACATTCTCTTTACTTCTTCTGTTCATTCTTCGTTTAAGGACTTTTAACGAAATGACTATCTTGTCGGCTGACAGCGGCAGCCCGAATAATCAGGAAAACTTTTATTGGGTTTTCATTCCCTGCGGCGAAGTGTAAAAATTTGGCAAATGATTTAAAATATAAAACAATTTTTTTGGATTGTAAAATTTGATATCTGAAACTTATTAGCCAACTAATTTAATTCGACATGTAATGCTAATTTATGAAAAAAGTATTTCCCAACTAGAGATTTCTATTTTTTAGTGAAAGGTTCAATAGAATGTCGGTGACGGATAAACGGGAAAAATGTTGGAGATACGTGTTGAGCTCGAAAATGAAAGGGAGGCGTGAATTCACGTTTTCCGTCCATTCGTCGTTTAATGACGTTTAACGAAATGACAATCTTGTCAGTTGATAGCACCCAACCGAATAACCAGGAAATCTTTTTTTGGGTTTTCATTCCATGCGGAGAAGTGCACAAATTTGGCAAATGGTTTAAAACATAAAACTATTTTTATGGGATTTAATAATTTGATAGCTGAAACTTAATAGCCGACTAATTTAATTCGACATGTAATGCTTATTTACGGAAAAAGTTTTTCCCTGCTAGAAGTTTTTTATTTTTTAGTGAAAGGTTGAAGAGCATGTCAGTGACAGATAATCAGGAAAAAGATTGCAGGTATGTGTTGTGCTCGAAAAGGAAAGTGAGGCGATTCACAAGGATCAAATTCTCTTTACGTTTTCCGTCCATTCGTCATTTAATGACTTTTGACGAAATGACAATCTTGTCGGTTGATAGCACCCAACCAAATAATCAGGAAAACTTTTATTGGGTTTTCATTCAATGCGGAGAAGTGCACAAATTTGGCAAATGATTTAAAATATAAAACTATTTTTTTAGATTTAATAATTTGAGATCTGAAACTTGTTAGCTGACTAATTTAATTCGACATGTAATGCTTATTTATGGAAAAAGTATTTCCCTGCAAGAAATTTTTTATTTTTTAGTGAAAGTTTGAAAAGGTGATCGGTGACCGATAGTCGAGAAAAGTGATTGAGGTACGTGTTGAGCTCGAAAAGGAAAGTGAGTCATGAATAAACGGATTTACATTCTTTTACGTTTTCTGTTCATTCATCCTTTAATAGCTTTTAACTAAATGGAATCTTGTCGGTTGATAGCGGCCAATAGAATAATCAGGAAACATTTTATTGGGTTTTCATTCCATGCGGTGAGGTGTACAAATTTGGCAAATGATTTAAAATATAAAACAATTTTTTTGAATTTAATAATTTGTTATCTGTAACTTATTTGCCCACTAATTTAAGTTGACATGTAATGGTTATTTATGGAAAAAGTATTTCCCCGCTAGAAATGTTTTATTTTTTAGTGAAAGGTTGAAGAGGTGATCGGTGGGAAAAATGATGGAGATACATATTGTGCTCGAAAAGGAAAATGAGACGTCAATAAATAGATTTACATTTTCTTTACGTTTTCTATTCATTCATCCTTTAATAAATTTTAACGAAATGAAATCTTGTCGGTTGATAGCGGCAACCGAATAAGTAGGAAACTATTTATTGGGTTTTCATTCCATGCGGCGATGTGTATAAATTGAGCAAATGATTTAAAATTTAAGACTATTTTTTTGAATTTAATAATTTGATAGCTGAAACTATTTAGCCAACTAATTTAATTCGACATGTAATGCTTATTTATGGAAAAAGTATTTCCCTGCTAGAAGTTTTTTATTTTTTAGTGAAAGGTTGAAGAGAATGTCGATGGCGGATAATCGGGAAAAATATTGGAGATACGTGTTGTGCTCGAAAAGGAAAGTGAGGCATGAATAAATAAATCAACATTATCTTTACGTTTTCCGTCCATTCATCGTTTAATGACTTTTAACGAAATGACAATCTTGTCGGTTGATAGTAGCCAGCCGAATTATCAGGAAAACTTTTATTAGGATTTCATTCCGTGCGGCGAAGTGTAAAAATTTGGCAAATGATTTAAAATATAAAACTATTTTTTGGGATTTAGTAATTTGATATCTGAAACTCGCTAACCGACTAATTTAATTCAACATGTAAGGAGGATAATCGGGAAAAATATTGGAGATACGTGTTGTGCTTGAAAATGAAAGTGAGGCATGAATACACGGATCTACATTCTCCTTACGTTTTCCATCCATTCGTCGTTTAATAACTTTTAACGAAATGACAATCTTGTCGGTTGATAGCAGCCAACCGAATAATCAAGATAACTTTTATTGGGTTTTCATTCCATGTGGCGAAGTGTAAAATTTTTGCAAATGATTTAAAATATAAAACGATTTTTTCGGATTTAATAATTTGATATCTAAAACTTATTAGCCAACTAATTTAATTCGACATGTAATGCTTATTTATGGAGAAAGTATTTTCCTGCTTGAATTTTTTTATTTTATAGTGAAAGGTTAAAGTGGTGATCGGTGACCGATAACCGGGAAAAATGATGGAGATACGTGTTGTGCTCGAAAAGGAAAGTGAGACGTGAATAAACAAATTTATATTCTCTTTACGTTTTTCGTCCATTCGTCGTTGAATGACTTTTAACTAAATGACAATCTTGTCGGTTGATAGCACCCAACCGAATAACTAGGAAAAATTTTATTGGGTTTTCATTCCATGCGGAGAAGTGCACAAATTTGGCATATAATTTAAAATATAAAACTATTTTTTGTATTTAATAATTTGATATCTGAAACTTATTAGCCGACTAATTTAATTCGACATCTAATGCTTATTTATGGAAAAAGTATTTCCCTGCTATAAATTTTTTATTTTTTAGTGAAAGGTTGAAGAGAATGTCGGTGACGGATAATCGGGAAAAATGTTGGATATACGTGTTGTGCTAGAAAAGGATGTGAGGCGTGAATACACGGATCAACATTCTCTTTATGTTTTTCGTCCATTCGTCGTTTACTGACTTTTAATGAAATGACAATCTTGGCGGTTGATAGCAGTCATCCGAATATTAAGGAAAACTTTTATTGGGTTTTTATTCCATGCGGCGAAGTGTGAAAAAATTTGGCTAATGATTTAAAATATAAAACTATTTTTTTTGAATTTAGTAATTTGATATACAAACTTATTAGCCGACTAATTTAATTCGACATGTAATGCTTATTTATGGAAAAAGTATTTCCCTGCTAGAAATTTTTAACTTTTTAGCGAAAGGTTAAAGAGGTGATCGATGACTGACAACCATGAAAAATGATGGTGGTACGTGTGGTGCTTGAAAAGGAAAGTGCGTCGTGAATAAACGGATTTACATTTTCGTTACGTTTTCTGTTCATTTTTCCTTTAATAACTTTTAACAAAATGAAATCTTGTCGGTTGATAGCGGCCAACCGAATAATCAAGAAACCTTTTATTGGGTTTTCATTCCATGCGGCGAAGTCTACAAATTTGGCAAATGATTTAAAATATAAAATTATTTTTTTGGATTTAGTAATTTGATATCTGAAACTCATTAGCCGACTAATTTAATTCGACATCTAATGCTTATTTATAGAAAAATTATTTCCCTGCTAGAAATTTTTTATTTTTTAGTGAAAGGTTGAAGAGCATGTCGGTGACGAATAATAGGGAAAAATGTTGGAGATAAGTGTTGCGCTCGAAAAGGAATATGAGGCGTGAATACATGGATCCACATTCTCTTTATGTTTTCCGTCCATTCATCGTTTATTGACTTTTAACGAAATGACAATCTTGTCTGTTGATAGCAGCCAACCAAACAATAAGGAAAACTTTTATTGCGTTTTCATTCCATGCGGCGAAGTGTAAGAATTTGGCAAATGATTTAAAACATAAAACTATTTTTTTGGATTGAATAATTTGATATCTGAAACTTATTAGCCAACTAATTTAATTCAACATGTAATCCTTAGTTATGGAAAAATTATTTCCCTGCTAGAGATTTTTCATGTTTTAGTGAAAGGTTGAAGAGAATGTTGGTGATGGATAATCGGGAAAAATGATGGAGGTACGTGTTGTGCACGAAAAGGAAAATGAGACGTGAATAAACGGATTTACATTCTCTTTACGTTTTCTGTTCATTCATCCTTTAATAACTTTTAACGAACTGAAATCTTGTCGGTCGATAGCGGCCAACTGAATAATCAGGAAAAATTTTATTGGGTTTTCATTCCATGAGGCGAAGTGTACAAATTTGGCAAATGAATTGAAATATAAAACTATTTTATTGAATTTAATAATTTTGATATCTGAAACTTATTAGCCGACTAATTTAATTCGACATGTAATGCTTATTTAAGGAAAAAGTATTTCCCTGCCAGAATTTTTTTATTTTTCAATGCTTGAACCTCATATCTCTAATCAATGATAATAGTTGAAGCGGAAAATACATAGTAACATACTTAATGCAAATAAAATATATGTTACCTTAAAAAAAATATATCATAAGAAAAATTCCAAGCCATTGACACAAGCCCTTTGAACTTAACACTTGGACACCGGAAGCTTGCCCTTTGAGATCGTCCTTCGTTTGGAACTGTCCTTTTTCTTTTAAAAATAAATACTCCTTGAAGGGGTATTGGGTGTGATGATTGTCACGACCCAACTAGTGGGCCATGACGGGTAACCGGAGCTGACTACCGAGCACCACTCACCATGCTATCTATCATCAGCTTTGAACGTCATCATTCTCAACACAAGACTTATCATGAATAGTCACTACATACCTCCCGAAAGCATACATATAAACATAGGCCCATAAGGCTACAAAAATGATGAACAAAATATATGATGAAGACGTCACATAGCACCTACAACCCACACATAAGTATCTACGAGCCTCTAATTGAAGTACTGAAATCATAAGGACCGGACAGGACCCCGCCATGCCCCAATATGTACACAAAAGAATATAACAAGGAATGGCGACCCCGGAGTAGTGGAGTGCTCTTGCAAATTCCGGCAGAGACTCACTGGCCGTCTCGACCGCGTCTCCACTTCACACAGGGCATGAACACAAGATCCGTAAAAAGAAGAGGACGTCGGTGATGAACAATGTGCGAGTATGTCGGGCGCATGTACAATAACATAATCAAGAAATAAGAAAGCATAAGTAGAAAAGAGAACCTGTAACTGATTGCATCTTAAGGCGGTATCATGCATGCTAACAAGAGAAAACATCATATCATGCATACATATGTATAAACTGCCCGATGATATAGGTACGGTGTGATCATCATTAGACCGCGTCCGGGCCTCCCGCGTCCGGGGTAACCATCTCAAGCCGCCCACTAGTGGTGTCTACCCGGTCATATAGGCACGGTGTAATCATCATCATAGCTACCCACTACGCCCATCGTAGTGGTAACTGCCCGGCCAAATAGGCACAGTTTAATCTTACATATACATAATATGAAGCATGCATGGGAGCTCAAGTAAAAGCTATAACTCTATCGGAGTGACGTAAGGTCGGGAACCTCCAATTACATTATGGGCTAATCATCATAGCTCTGTCTCACCTTGAAGGAATTAATATCAAGAGGTGAGGCAACAACAAGAGGTAACATCAATGAAATCATAAAGATAAGATTATCAAGCTCATAGTAGCATCATTATCATCATCATTATCACAGAATATATCTCATCACTATCTCATAAGAAGCTCTTAAGAATCTTTAACTTTCATCTTTTGGGATGTAAGAAGATCATGGAAATATAGAAAATAAATCTTAATATAGAAGTCATGCCTTTGAAAGAAGGGGACTAGCCTCACATACCTTTACGTCTCCTTAATGACTAAGTGCTCTCCTTTCAAGCTCACAACTCTACATTCAAGAGAATTTGTACTAAGATTAGATCATTCGGAACATGTTTAAGTCTAACTAAAGCAAATAAGGGCTAACGAAAATTGGGCAGCATTTCCTTTGTTTCGAAAACTTCCTCCATATAATATAAAAACTCCCAAACATCAATTGCGCCACTCACAATATCATAATCAATGGATTTCTCAAGTTAAATATTGTTCACTTCTCAAATTTACTTTCAAACTATCCATAACTATGAGTACAATACAACACCATGTTCGTTCTTCACATAATACTTCCTCAACATCACTAGCATCATTCATAATGATATTATACTCATCTCATACTAAGAATCATGACTCAAATTAATTTCCTACTCAAAATACATTATTCCTATATTTGAGCTCATATCCTACATTCTTCTCTAATCCAAGTCTTTCAACCACTCAATACTTGTAATAACATGAAAGAAGTGTAAAACTCAGCTTTGATTATGTAGGAATGATATTTGGATGAAGATACTCCACTTGAGAAAACCTCAACTTCAACACAAAAGAGATTCTTGACTCCCACAAACCCTAGTAGCCTTCCTTTACTTGATTCTCTTGATTCTTGGTAGCTAATCCTTGATTCCTCTTAGATTAGTGTGGATATGATATGGGGAATGTTCTAGAGCTTTCAAGAGTTGTGGAGAGTGTGGGAAATGAATTAAATGGTCATGGGTCATATATATATATAGAAATAGAAAAATCTGAAAAAAAGTGACCCGATTGAGTTATACGGACACTTATACGGTCCGTATAACTTTATACGGTCCGTATAAGTGACCATATATTACCATCAGGGATTTGCCTTTTCTGTGAAGGTTATACGGACCCTTATACGGACAGTATAAAGTTATACGGACCGTATAACTGGTCGTATAACTCCATTTTTACAAATTATTCTCGTCGATTCATTTGATCTCAAATCCTTATGGAGTCTTCCTGGCACTTGTATAATACTTCATTAACCATCTAAGGAGCCTTATAGCTACTCCTCAAGATATTACTAAATCAACATTAGCTCGGTTGTTACAAAACCCTTCCGAACACAACTTATACTTTACTTCCTTCGACGAACTTTCTTCTCTTGCCTCAAGTGTCTTTGGAATTTTAATTAGAATCATTAAGTAGCCCTTCTTACTTTTAGGGACATCATATACACCTTAACTTGCATTATTCTATTCACTTTCACATGAAATTTTTGAGGTGTAACAATGAGGGTCCCACCTTAGTGACTGTGATGAGCACTTAGGTAGGTACCGATGTAACTGTGTGGGTTGTTGTGACGGATATTGATTTGAGATGGGGAATGCATACTAGGACCTTTAGATATGGCTGTGGGGATAAATCCACTAGGTTGGTACGATTGATGATTATATGGGCCATGAGGGCCATGTTGATAAATACTTGTAATTACTTGATGCCATTTATCTCATCACTCCATGAATTGTATGACTTGTGAAAGAATGATCCATTTTTGTGCTTGGGTTGAAATATTTGAGAGACCATGATATACATATGCTTATCCATTCATACATGACATGTACTTGATAGACGTATGGTACTTGATTTGTTGCATATATGCATTCATTCATACATACTGATGGATAAGTGGTGAAAGAGGTAATATTAAGGTTTATCATTATGATGATATATGGGATCAGGTTGCACGGTGCAACATATAAATAAATAGTCTATGGATCGGGTTGCACGCCACAACATGGGATCGGGTTCCACACCGCCACAGGGTATATAGGCCTCGCGAGTCCCCTATGGTCATGACTACATGGAAAAGCCCATAGCATGTGTCTATCATGTTTGACATTGGCCATTGCATTGCATTCATACTTTCATATGTTCATCATTCCATATCTGTCTTATGTGCCACGTGCTTACATGAACTATGGAGCATAGTTGGTGAAGCTAAGTTGAATTGTTATGACGAGTGTTTAGTTTCAGTCTTTATATTCTATATATGTGTTTCCCTTCGTTGTCAGCCTGTGAAACCGATAAATACTAGCATTGTACTCATACTACACTTTTGCACTCTTTTTCTGATGTGCAGATACCGCTCCTTATTCTAGCTCAGGACCTCGTTGTTGATCCCGAGGTAGTGTGTTCGAGACATTCAGGGTGAGCTACATAGTTGACTCGTGGCCCCTAGATATCTCTCCACAGTTATTCCCAGTTTATTTTTACAGATAACTTATTTAATTCCATAGGACCTGTAACAGACTATTCTAGTGCTCTTATACTACTAGACTAGATTTTGGGGTTGTATGAGACTGAGATTACTTTCCGCACTTACTTTATTTTATGACACCGTTGGGTTTATATACTAGTGCGTTGTTGTTTCTCTTGTTACCTTTCAAATATTTATCTGACTTTTGGGAACGATTTGCTTACCGGTGGGATAGTGTGGGTGTCATCATGACTCACGAAATGGGTCGTGATAAGTTGACATCAAAGCTCTAGGTTCACCGGTCTCACGAGTACAATAGCAATGTCTAGTAGAGTCTTGTAGATTGGTACGCAGACGTCCGTACCCATCTTCGAGAGGCTATAGGACATTTAGGAAACTTTCATTTTTTCATTCTTTCATGCTAGTTTGTTCAAATTGATATCTAACTTCATACTCTATTCTCTCGTAAATGGTGAGGACGCGTGCGAATGCGGCTAGGGATAAGGCACCTGCGTCTGTGGTTGAGGTGAGGACACGTGGTCGAGGCAGAGGAAAAGGCCATGTTTGGGGGTAAACTCGTAGGAAGCACCCGACCGTGGTAGAGCATCGGTCGGATGGGGAGGGCGTGTTAGATCACTTATCTCCGAGCCTCTGAGAGTGGGCGTCAGGATGATCCTTTTGAAGAGGAGGAGATGGGGCCAAGCCAGGCTCCGCTAGATGTTATTGTTACACCAGTGCTTCAGGATGCTATGGTGTACATCTTGAGTCTTCTTGAGGGTTTGACCCAGGTCGACGCATTTTAGGCTACATCAGATGGGTCACAGACCAGAGCGGAGGTCAGACTCTCGGCGATTTCGGACTCTTTCATTGCACGGCCGACCCTGCTTGTAGCCTCCCGCATTAATGAGATTCAAGCACCTAATTTTTCTCTTCGACCAATCCCTAGGCCATATGACCCGAGATGAGCAAGAAGATTTTTTATCATTTCACAAGATGTGTCCTCCCTGGTTCTATAGTACTCCCTAGAAGGATTTGAATGAGTTCATCGTCAGTAGTCACGAGAGGCTTCATAAGTTAGGGGTAGTGGAGTCACATGGAGTTGGACTATGTTTCTTTCCAGTTGATTGGAGACGTCAAGCAGTGGTGAAGGTCCTATATTGATTCTAAGACAATAGGGTCACCTCGCTTTGACATGGACTCGGTTACATCGGGTTTTAAAGGAGAAGTATGTCCCTCGTATAGCGCCGGACGGGGGAGGAGGAACGAGTTCGCCAGCGTAGATCAGAGAGGATTATCCATTGCAGAGTATAAGTCTCGATTTCACGCTTTGGCTCGTTAT
This sequence comes from Lycium ferocissimum, assembly GCF_029784015.1. Classification (NCBI taxonomy): domain Eukaryota; kingdom Viridiplantae; phylum Streptophyta; class Magnoliopsida; order Solanales; family Solanaceae; genus Lycium; species Lycium ferocissimum. Next base: position 52,984,113 of record NC_081347.1, read on the forward strand.
GTATTGTTACTTCCTACTAAGGCTGAGAGGGTGAGACAGTTTGTGAAGGGGTTGACCCTCCCACTTCAGTTGGCGACATTGCAGCTAGTAGCTTCTAGAGCTGCATCTCAGGCAGTATTATATCATGCCAAGGATTTTGAGTTGGTGCCAGGTCAGGCTTAGGAGAGTAATGGTGACAATAGGGCTCGCAAGTTTGGGAGTTTCAGTGGTTCTTCTACTAGAGGTTGGGGACCCAGGTCCTTTCATTGCCATTTCAGTCGTCCCATTCAGTCAACACTACAGATTTTAGCAGGTGGTTCTTTCAGGCATAGTGGGTACAGTGTAGGGCACAATGGTTTCAATTCAGGATAGACATCGTCAAGGTTCTTATTCTTGATACTCAGACCGTGGTGGGCACACGGGTTCATCGATGACAGTTCACCAACCCATAACTATTTGAGCGTGTTTTGAGCGTGGTGAGACAGGGCATATCAGGAGAGATTGTCCCGAAGGTTTGGGACGAGCGGGGCCGGCGGGGGTTCCCGGTTTAGGCACCTGTGCCCTCCAAAGATCGGCAACGGCTAGGGGAAGTGACATTCCGATAAACGAAGTTCGTACGTTGGCAGGGGTGGTCTTAAGACTGGTAGAAGTGGTTCTCAGTTAATTAGAGGTGGGGCTTAGGCAGATTGTGATGTTCGTGGTAGTACATAGCCCGAGGGTGGACATGCCTATTTCTATGCTTTTCCTGGTAAACCAGAGGCTAAGGCTTCTGACACGGTTATCACAGGTATAATTTCGGTCTGTCATCGATCTGCTTCAGTCTTATTTGAGTCGGGCTCTGCTTTCTCCTATGTGTCTACTTATATCTCTTCAGTTCTAGATATGCTGTGTGATTTTCTTGATATACCTATTCGTGTCTCTACTCATGTTGGGGATTCTATAGTAGTGGATCGAGTCTATCGGTCTTGTGAGGTTATATTTATGGGATACGACACTTGGATGGATTTAGTTATCCTCGATATGGTAGATTTCAACATTATTCTAGGTATGTACTGGTTATCTCCTTATCATGCGATTCTGGACTGTCACGCCAAGACAGTCATGTTGGCGCCGGGCATTCCGAGGTTAGAGTGGAAATGTACTCCTAGCCCTGCACCAAAGAAGATAACATCACTTCTCGGGCAAAGAAGTTGGTGGATAAGGGGTGTATTGCATATTTGGCTCATATCCAGGATACTAGCGCGGATACTCCTCCCTTGAGTTAGTACCGGTAGTGAGAGAGTTTTCAAAGGTTTTCCCTACAGATTTTCCTGGTATGCCGCCTGATCAAGACATTAAATTTTGTATTGATTTGGAGCCAAGCACTCGGCCTATTTCTTTTTCGCCCTATCGTATGGCTCCTGCAGAGTTGAGGGAGTTGAAGGAACAGTTACAGGATTTGTTGAGCAAACAGTTCATTAGACCTAATGTTTCCCCTTAGGGTGCTCTAGTGCTCTTTGTGAAGAAGAATGATGGTACTATGAGGATGTCTATCGACTATCGTCAGTTGAATAAGGTTATGATTAGGGACAAGTACCCGATACCCCGCATGGATGGCTTATTTAACCAGCTTCAAGGTGCGTCAATCTTCTCCAAGATCGATTTGAGATCGAGTTACCACCAGTTGAAGATTAAAGCCGAGGATGTTCCAAAGACACCTTTTAGAACCTGTTATGGTCACTATGAGTGTTTGGTCATGTATTTTGGGCTTACCAATGCCCCCTCCCTCCGCCCCCCACAACTTTTATGGATTTGATGAATGGGTTTTTCAAGCCTTGTTTTGATTACTTTGTCGTTGTCTTCATTGATGACATCTTGGTTTATTCTTGTAGTAAGGAGGATCATGAGAAGCATTTGAGGATCGTGTTGGGTTTATTAAAAGAGAAGAAGTTATATGCTAAATTTTTGAAGTGAGAGTTTTGGCTCAGTTCGGTGGTATTTTTTGGGCATGTGGTGTCTAAGGATGGAATTATGATGGATCCTAAGAAGATTTAGGCAGTTAGAGATTGAGCCAGTCCAACTACAGTGACAGAGGTTTGAAGTTTGTGGGTCTTGCGAGTCATTATCAACAATTCATGAAGGGGCTCTCATATATTGTGTCTCATTTGACTCGTTTGATTAAGAAAAATATGGCTTTTTAGTGCTCTGATGAGTGTGAGAAGAGCTTTCAAAATCTCAAGGCTTTACTGACTTCGGCCCCGATCTTATCTCTACCCATGGAGGAAAGGAATTTACTATTTATTGTGATGCTTCTTAGATTGGGTTAGGTTGTGTGTTGACGCAAGAAGGTAAGGTGATAGCATATGCTTCGAGGCAGTTGAAGGTACATGATAAGAACCATCTCACTCGTGACTTAGAGTTGGCGGTGGTAGTGTTTGCTTTGAAAATTTGGAGACATTATCTTTATAGAGTCTATTGTGAGGTGTTCACGGACTATCGTAATCTTCAATATGTGTTCAATCAGCGAGATCTAAATTCGAGGCAGCGTAGATGGATGGAGTTGTTCAAGGACTATGACATTACCATTTTTTATCATCCAGGCAAGGCTAATGTGGTAGCGGATGCATTGAGTCAGAAAGTGGTGAGTTTGGGTAGTTTGGCACGTTTGATTGTTAAGGAACGTCCCTAGGCTATAGAGGTGCAGACTTTGGCTAATAGTATGGTGAGGCTTAATATTTTAGAACCGGGAAAGGTCTGGCTTGTGTAGAGGCGAGGTCATCACTTTTGTAGCAAATCAAGGCTCAACAGTTCGAGGTTGCGAAATTATGCAAGATTCTAGATAAGGTGTGGAGTGGGGATATCAAAGAGGCGGTTATTGATGGAGAAGGGGTTCTGAGGATTAAGGGATGTGTTTGTGGTCCTCGTGTGGGTGGTTTGATTACGTTGATTTGGGAGGAGGCTCACAGCTCAAGGTATTCTATCCATCCTAGCCGTGCACAAATATGTACCGTGACTTGAAGCAACCCTATTGGTGGGGAAGGATGAAGAGGGATATAGTGGAGTTCATATCCAGTTTCTTAATTGAAAGCAGATTAAGTATGAACATAAAAAATCGGGTGGTATGACTCAGAGGATGCTCATTCCATAGTGAAAGTGGGAGAGGATAGTTATGGACTTCGTGGTAGGTCTACTGAAGACTTTGGCAAGTTTGACGCTATTTGGGTTATTGTGGAGAGGCTGACTAAGTCCGCACACTTCATTTCAGTTCAGACTACCTACAATTCGGAATAGTTAGCGAAAATCTACATTAGGGAGATTGTTTGCTTGCATAGGGTGCTTATTTCTATCATTCCAGACCGAGGCACTCAGTTCACTTTCCATTTCTAGAGGATCTGGCAAAAGGAATTGAGTACTCAGTTCAGACGGATGATTAGTTTGATAGGACTATTTAGGTCCTCGAGGATATGTTGCGGGCGTGTGTGATTGATTTTGGGGTCATTAGGACCAGTTCTTGAATTTGGCAAAGTCAGCTTACAACAATAGTTATCACTCAAGTATTGACATGACACTATTTGAGGCTTTGTATGGTAGGAGATATCGCTCTCCGATTGGTTGGTTCGATGCATTCGAAGTAAGACCACGGGGTACCGATTTGTTGAGAGACTCCTTGGACAAGGCGAGGTTGATTCGGGAGAAGCTCCTAGCGGCTCAGAGTAGGCAAAAGGAGTATGCGGATCGGAAGGTATGGAGTGTATGGTTGGTAATTAGGTTTTGTTGAAGGTTTCACCCATGAATGGTGCGATGAGATATGGGAAGAAGGGCAGGCTAAGCCCGAGGTTCGTTGGCCTTTTTGAGATTCTTCGGTGCGTTGGTGAGGTAGCCTATGAGTTGGCATTACCACCAGGTTTGGCGGGTGTTCACCCTGTATTTCATGTTTTCATGTTGAAGAAGTACAATTCAGACGAGTCTTATTTAATCTGATGGGACTTGGTGCTATTCGATCATAATATGTTCTTTGAGGAAGAGTCGAAGGCAATCTTGGATAGGCAAGTCAAAAAGTTAAGGTCAAAAGAGATAGCTTCAGTGAAGGTGCAATGGAGCATCGTCCAGTTGAAGAGGAGACATGGGAAGCCGAGGCAGATATGTGGAGTAGATATCCCTAGCTCTTTACTGATTCAGGCACCTTCCCTTCGAATCTTTTTCGTTCGAGAACGAATATCTATTTAATTGGTATTTGATGTAACGATCTGTTTGGCCATTTTAGGCTTTTTTCATTTTTCTCCAAATTGCCCTTTTCATAGTTTCATTTCGATGTTTAGACTTATGGAGATGGGTGGCGTGGTTCCCGAAGCACTCGGCGAGTTTCGATTAGTTTTGATAGGTTTTAACGATCCTAGGTTAAAAGAATGAAAAAGGTTGAGCAAAGTCAACATCGGGTATATTTTCATCATTTTCGAAGTTTCTTCAATTCCATTAGGTCCTGAACGTCTTTTATGACTTAGTTGTGCATTTGGTTCGGGTCCCGAGTCGTTAGGGTAAGATTTGAGTCATTGGCTGGAATTATAGATTTTGGAGTTGACTATGGTCAACACCGGGTCAAGGCGACTGCTTTTGAAAAATCTGAGTGCGTGAACGAGTTCGTAACGCATTTTATGACTGAAATGCATATTTGATTTATGTCTGGGGGGTTCCACGTGAGTTTCGAGTATCAATTTCATGTTCAGTGGACACCAGAATTTTCTGGTGTCCATTTTTCTTTGCTGTAGAGAAGGAGGTATTGCGATCACGAGGGTCGCGTTCGTGAAGAAGAAGCGGGTTGGACGGACCTAGGCACAAGGCCTTGCGTTCGCGTGACTTTGTCCGCATTCGCGAAGGCCAACTTCACTAGGCCGGGTCGCATGACATAGTGATCACGAGGGTTGTCCACGATCGCGATGGAGGGGTTTTACTGAACAATGTAAAATCCTGAAAATTGAAGGGAAAACTTTATTTTCAAATATTTGGAGTTCTAGAGCTCGGTTTCGGGTGATTTCAAGTTCCTTCAAGATTTCATTGGGGTAAGTTTCTAACTTTTATCCAGGCTTTAATCCATAATTTTATCCCTTAATTTTCAATGCAATCCATGATTCTAGGTTTGAGAATAAAGGTTTTCCATAATTCAGGGTTTTGAGTTAATAATGGAATTGAAGGCTTGAATGTGGTTATATTCTCATGAAATTTAGGCTATGGACTATCTAAAATATGGACAACATGATTTTAAATTCAATTTTCAGATTCGGGTTTGAATATTGTGGGTCAACTTGGGGGGTTCCGGACTCAAGTATAGCAATACGGGTATTATTGTTCGTATGACCTTGTAAAATACTAATTTGACTATGTTGACCTTGAATTTACGATGAACTACTGTTTTGACCTTTGAGGTTTGGGGCAGGATTTTAGGTTGACTTTTTTGGACCTAAATTCTTTTATGGCAATATGGATACCTATAGAATCGTATTTTAACATAGGTTTTGTGTTTGATAGACTTCGATCATTCGGATGCACTCCGGAAAGGAAAGACATTGACTTGAGGGTCCGTGGCTCCTGTTCGGCCTCGAGGTAGGTTATGGTTTATTCTTTAGACTCCAATTAGAAGGCATATATAGTTTATAAATATTGAAGAGGTATTGGGCGTGATGGGAGTCCCACCTTAGTGACTGTGATGAGCACTTGGGTGGGTACCGGTGTAACTGTGTAGGTTGTTGTGGCGAATAGTGATTTGAGACGGGGAATGCATATTAGGGCCTTCGGGCATGGTTGGTGATAAATCCACTAGGTTTGTATAATTTCTGATTTTATGGGCCATGAGAGCCATGTTGATAAATACCTGTAATTACTTGATGTCATTTACCTTATCACTCCATGAATTGTATGACTTCTGAAAGAATGATCTATGTTGGTGCTTGAGTTGAAATATTTGAGAGACCGTGATATACATATGCTTACCCATTCACACATGACATATACTTGATAGACGTGGTACTTGATATGTTGCATACATGCATTCATTCATACGTACTGATGGATAAGTGGTGAAATAGGTAAGATAAAGGTTTATCAATGTGATGATATATGGGAATGGGTTGAACGCCGCAACACAAATATAAATGATCTATGGATCGGCCTGCACTCCACAACATAGGATCGAATTCCATGCCGCAACAGGGTCCCCCATGGGTCATGACTATGTGGCAAAGCCCATAGCTGTGTGTACTAGGTTTGACATTGGCAATTGCATTGCATTCATACTTTCGTATGTTCATCATTCCATATTTGGCTTATGTGCTATGTACTTATATGTCCTGTTGTGATACTGAACCATCGGGCATAGTTGGTGAAGCTAAGTTGAATTGTCGTGATGAGTGTTTAGCTTCAGTCTTCATATTCTTTATATGTGTTTCCCTTTGGTGTCGGCCTATGATACCTACAAGTAGTAGCATTGTACTCATACTAGGCTTCTGCACTCTTTTTCTGATGTGTAGATACCGCTCCCTATCAACGGACACAAGCCCTCTGAACTTGACACTTGGACACCTGGAAGCTTGCCCTTGAGACTGGGTCCTTCGTTTAGAGCTGCCCTTTTCCTTTTCAAAATGATATTCCTCCTTGTTTTTTCCTTTGACCAGTGCCAAACTCCACTTTTGTTGTTGCCAGGTGAAATGATTCATTCAACCTCGATATCTACAATCAAGACACCCTTTTATCTTAAATGAATCTTCAAATCATCATCTTTAAATCAAGACTCAGATCACGATTTTCAGTTGACTATATCTCGGGTGACAAAGATAGGAGAACACTTCACAAAATGCATTTTGACAAAGAAACGAGATCTTTGAAATTCAATCAAAACAACACTGGGTTGGTTAGATATAAGTTTCTTATCTGAATCACGTGGCTCACAAAATGAATCTATGATTTCAAGTTCACTCGTTGATTTTGAGAAAACTACAGGACTTGACGGTTGATTCATCATTAAAGTCAACATCTGATCAATCGATCAACCATAAGTTCACTAGTACTAGAATTCAATTATGCAATAAATGCAGAAAAAGGCAAGAAAGTCGGGTACGTATGTGGAGTACTGAATAAATATCATGGAATGTCCCGAACAAGATATTGGTGAGAGTCATGATACGAAAGCACTCTTTTTAATAAAACATGTACATATATTATGATCGACAATAATAATATGCACATAAACATAGTATCATGATAACTCGGGTACACCAGATGCAGAACAAAGTATATAACAATATATATGTACGATGTTTAATATTTAATAATTTTCAAATAAGGAACTATATGACAATATGCACCATAAGGTCACAACTTTGCTTAATAATGACATGTCCAATAAGTTGCGCACACGTTATCCTGCTGTCCACCAAGACTAACAACTAATGAGGGTAGAATTTATTCCATATGCAAATCGGAACATGCATGACGAGTCCACATGTTCGAAAATAAATATTACCCGACCATTATTTCACATGTTCGTAACTGATAACCAGACATGAATGCACATGCCCATAATATAATCTCATATACTCAATTTGTACCATATATGCAAATTAACATAGACATAATTAATGTATATGATAAACTACTACTTTAATCGTGTAAATCAATATACGCGAATCCCATAATGTTATTCCAGCGTGTAACATTTTCATATTACATTATACTTGCATATACAATACGATAGATAGTCAGTCCTATATATATATAGAGCATGCACAACAATACAACTCGTATGATACCATGATACCTACATATATACTCCTGATCTCATATATATCGTACACTCATATATTTATGTATCATGTATAAAACAGATTTTGGGGAAAATCTCTTATTAAGGTCAAAGACTTAACTTATCTTGGGTCGAGACAAGCTAACCCTAAAAATTACCTTACCGCGTCCAGAATCCACCAAATGAATCAACTCTATTCAAAAGAATACTTCACAATGTGAAACAAGGTCATTAGACCTAAATTCATAATTTAAGACTCGATCAAAGTCAATTCAAGTCTAAAAGTAAACTACGTGCCAACATGGTCAGACTTTAAAATAAAATTCAAATTCGGGTTATCAATAATGTTTTGTTAATTCGTATCTGACCCCCTTTTTGTCATGCTTTTTCTTGAGCCGAGGGTCTTTCAGAAATAGATTCCCTACCTCCAAAGGTAGGGTAAGGTCTACGTATACTCTACCCTCCCCAGATCCCACTTGTAGGATTACAGGGTATGTTATTGTTAATTATTCTACGAGTCCATATCTATGCTCAAATTTTAACTTAGAGTCCAATTAGTACATCAAATTCATAACGTTAGTGTCTCTAAGACTTAGGCCTAAAACGCCAATTTCCAGCATTAATTTCATGTTATAATGATTAATATCAACTATAACAATGTATAATCATCATGGGGAAGTTCAATATGGTTAACTTGAAGTTCTATGAAGTTCAAATTCAAAATCATTCCATTCTAGTAGCTAGGTTCTTCCAAAGTTGGGTAAAATAGCTACTATATTCATGAGAAGCTAATCATTTATATCTCAACTTCTTCTATAATTGTGACCTTACTTCAGCAACGCATATCAGGACAGCCAGGACTCATCGGTCAACACAGTAGTGCCATTGCAATCCCGACTCTGTTAGCGGAAGCCAAATGCCTGATCAATCTTTGAGAACATGCTACTTTCTCTGTGAAGCAAACTGGAGCCAAATCGTCTTCTCTGTGATATGCACCAACACAATTTTAAGTTTCAAAACGTGACGAAAGCCATTTAAGATCCTCGGGTCCTAATTCAAACAAGTCCTAAATCATAATATCAACTCATATAAAGATTAAAAACAGAAATTGAGACGTAAATACTCGAAACGAATTCACAGTGACTAACAAATTACAACAGAAAGATAATTTTCAATTTAATTATGGCGAAAGGAAAAAAGTTAAAAATATCTCAACACATTGAATAGTCAATCAGTTATTACTAATTCCTTTAGCAGTATATCAAATCATACCATTTGGTCCTAAAAATATAAAAGCATATGTTTATAGTTATTTTTCATGACAATAAAGCTAGTAATTTATCATTTAGTCCTAAGATAACAAATGTCAATTGCTTTTCGAATACATTGATTCATAACTATTGAACCGATGCATTCTTTTGACTGCTCATGAACGCAAAGAAGCAAATTAAACCAGACAAATAAAATTCTTAATAGGATTAATTAATCGTGATTAAAAAATTCACATGCTTTAAAACTGTGTGTGCATTCTCCAATATAATCATTTCAACTGTTGATTAATATATATATTGGTACGAGTAATTTAATATGTACACGTAAAATATTTGCGTTATCGGCTTCAAACTTTGTTGTCTATTGTCATTTTGAAGACTAATCACAATTGTCTTTGTTCTATCATGCAACTTTTGATAATTTTTTCTTTATTTGTTTCTCTCTTTCTTTTGCTTGGTTTTTTTTAGTCTTTAGAATGTAGGGGTGGGCGTTCGGGCCATCGGATTGGATATGAAATTTTCGGTTTGGATATCCGGTTTTTGGATTGAAGAAATTACAATCCAAATTCAATCCAAATAACTTCAGATTGGATTGGATATTTTAAGTTCGGTTTCGGATTATTCGGTTTGGATATTTCGGATTTGACTCTTGAGGCTTAAGGCAAACTTATTAGGAACGAAATTCATGTGTTAGTTCCACAGAGGTAAATCTAAATCTTAATTGCTCAGTAAAAAAAGCCTTTCGGTTCAAATTAGGATTAACAAATCCAAGTCAAGTCCAACATAGTAAATCCATACCAAATAAAAGCATTCTGGAAATGTGGAAATGAACAAAATAAAATCTAAGTAGTCATTTGGAAAAATAACAAAGAACTCTGCCGTGGGTGACACTAACATGAGACTTTTGAGACTTGAGAAGTAAGAAAACTCTATATTATATTTGATTTAGTAGAGAATTGTATATTAGATTTAACATTTTAATGGGTAGGGCCTTAGGCACTAATCGATTGGACTTTTGAAAATTAGACTTATTAGTACTGAGCACACATGATATAGGTAGGGCTAGATAAAAGGTATAAAAATTTCGGATTTTCGGATATCCAAAAATCCATAGTACTAAATCCATATCCAATCTGAAATCCATAAATTTTAAAAATAAAATCCGAAGTCCAATCCATAATACAAATAGTTAAAAAATTAGGATTTCGGGTTGGTCCAAACTGTGCCCACGCCTATTAGAATGTCCACTAATTTGTAAGAAAATAAAAAAGAACCCTCAAGATTTTGTCTGGTCAACTAGTTTGATCTAACAAGGGTCAATTACAAAAAAGTTGCTAAGTTGCCCAATTCCAATAGAAATTTAAGCCATCCAATATTATTATAATTGACCCCTTTGATGTGATCATATATTTTGTACTATTAGGCGGTTCCCCCACCCCCTCAAATTAAGCCATAATAAAAAGAGAAACTTTTCAAAGTCCAGCTTTGCCCCTTATAGTCTTTAACCTTTATCCAATTGCTATATTGTTGAAAACATTGAACACCATGGACGGTACCTACATTTTAAAGTGCGCTATTAAAAGAATTTTCAAATTCTGAGAAGGCAATATTGATCAAGACGAATTCAAATTGTTGTTAAACTCAAATTGTTGTTAAACTTTATGTATAGTTTAGTCGAGAAAACATTGATTGTAATTATCTCCTCTCCTTCCTATTACAAGTCGTGATATTACAAGTCGTGATACTGAGCTCGACTATATAATATGATAATTTTTTGTGAATCATTTGATAATAAATTAAGATAGTGGGAATATATTTTTAATAGAGAACTAAAACTTTGGATTTGAGTCACAATCCCTTAATTTTGAAAGTGATCGTTGTTCAACTCAACATGATCTTCTACCAATGACCAAACACCAAAAGATAGAAAGTGAGGTAGGGTCATGAATATGGTTTTAAACCATCTTTTCTATTCCCTAATTGTTTGTGGTCCCTTTTCATGTATTAGATAATCACATCTAACGGCCAATTGTTAGTCTTCTGTTATTTTATTTTACTTTACGGGATTTTTGAATATTTCTAGATAAGGTGGGATTTCTTTTTCACTAATATACCTTTTGTAATTTTGTAAGTCAAATTCACACCCTGATTCAACTTTAATTTGAGATTATCATCACTAGATTTTGGTAATCCATCTATTGCATTCTTTAATACTAAAATTATCATACTTCCTTCTATTATTTGTCATTCAATGGTTTATTAATTTAATTGCTTTATGAATTTATGAACCTATCTGTTGACAAACGTCTCAAAACGCATTTATTGAACTGTTAAAGGATTATATATACACAAATACAATTATACGCCAAAATTAAAGTACAATACATAAATATTTATTTAGTATATACAGAAAGAGCAAAAGATTTATCATTTTTAGACCAAATGGTAAAACAAAATGATGGTGATTGGTTGTTGCAATTTCGAATCCTTATAGCCCTTTTTAACTTGTAAAAAAGCATCATAATGCATCCTTCTTTTGAACAATCGTCAATTACATTTAAATGACTAAATTAAAGTTGTAGCATATAAATTAGTACCAATTAGATGTAGGGTCTCAATCTTACCAAGATCAGTCTGTTGGTGTTTTCTTAAAATTCTCTTCTTCTTCTTTTTTCCCCACTATTTACAGTCTATAAAAAATTAAAGAAATTCATATTTCCGTTTTCGTATAACCATTGGATATTCGATATTCACTGGCTCGATTAATTCATAGTCACATCTTATAAGACCATTTAAGGAGGAAACATTTCCTATTAGATATTAGAGATTTCTGATTGATATACACAAATGTTTCATTCTTACGCCATCATTTAGATTTTATCCCTATTTTTGAAAATTGTAAAAATAAAACCCTTGAATTGACAAAATATTAGTTAGTCGTCTTACATAACGAAATTTTAGATCGAGATCTACCCATTCTCAAAACTCAAATTCAAGACCCATTATGAAAGGGGATGTCTATTTTCATTTCAGGTAAGATAAACTCAGGGATTTATAATCAAACGGAGCACTTTTTGTTGACTTGAGCTAATAAAACAGCCAATAATAAAGGGAAAGAGAACCTAAAAGGGGTTGAAAGGGCGGGGTTGAGAAAGGGACAAATAGTTGCTTACGAGAGCTTAGCCAAACAATGGGATGTCACGGTCTATTTTCCAAGTAACGTGTACGACTTGGTGTCTTTTTATTCCCGAATTAAATTCTTTTACATCAAATCTAGTTAAGATCAATCACTACAAAAAGAAAAAAAAGTTAATTACGATCTATCGCTAATTTATTGCTTCATATTACGTATTTGGTAATTCATTATCAATGTATCGATAAGTAAAATTTGAGATGATTTTTTCTTTTTATGGTTTAGCGAAATATATTTGTTGCTAATTCTTGCTTTTTTGTAGTGAACATATGGGTAACATATTTTTTAAAGATTTAATAGTTACTAGGATATGTTTTTATTTAGATCATAACCAGAGGCGATCCGTGATTAAGTTTCAAGATGCTATGCGCCATTCAATCAATTTAGGCTTTGGTCGGATAAGGATTATTCATTTTTCGGCTTTGTTCGGTTATTCGTCTTTTCCGATGAAACATTTGTTTATAGCACTATATAAGAGAAAAGCATAAAAGTTCCACTAATATTACTAATATCATAAATATCCATCATTCATTTACAATTGTCCTCGACGAGGTTTCATCTTCTGAAAATGATCAATGATGACATCATTACTTACATTTGTAAATACATCACGCTCTATGTAACATATTAAACAATCATTCAAATATTGATCACCAATGCTATTCCGCACTTCATTTTTGATCCGCTTCATGGATGAGAATGCTCTCTCCACAATTCATGCGTTGCAATAGTAAGATCGAGTTAACTTCACAAGTAAATAAACAAGTGAATAAGTATCCACAAGATTTGCCTCAACCAATGCTTTTGCCAAATCACGAATTCCTTGCAAGTCAAGAACTTGGGATTACCACTTCGCATATGAAATATGAAAGTATCAAGTTGGTAACTCAAATCTCGAATTCGTACTTCATCAAACTCATCCGGATAACACTTTGCTAAAGTCATGATTCTACCTTTATCAAAATTAGCAAAAGAATTGATTGGATTCAAGCTACCCATCCCAAGAAGCAAATCACTACTCGCTACATCAAAACGATCATTAAGCTCTTGAAGTTGCACATCAATCACGGCACAAAAGATTTCAATACGCAAGGTGTGAATAACAAACACCAGAAGACTTACGCTTTGACTTTCCAGGAAAATAAGACTCATCTAACTTGGGAATCAAAATATCATGTTCATCACAAAATGAGGAAACATCATCCAACAAAGGCTTCCATCCAGCTTTCCTCATATCTTGCAATCTTTCTTTTGCAATCTTAAGAAACTCCACCGCATTGATAATATCTTGATCCTTTTTTTGTAAAATCTTGCTCAACTCATTTGACATTGCCAACACTTTCAACATCAAGTGAAGCATAAAAACAAATTTGAATGTTTTAATCTCAATCAAAAGATATTTTGCTTGATTTCTATCACTGAGGTGGAACCTTCATGTTTAATCACTTCAAGCACATGAACAATAGTTGAGAAAATAACAATAAAGTTATCTAATGTTTTGAAATGCGATCCCCAACGAGTATCACCTCGCTCTTGAAGTCCGCGCGTTTGATTTAGTCCTCGTCCGAAAGTATGAACTTCACCGATTCAAGTAACTCGCTCCAACTTTTCAAATTGATGATGACGAATTAAATCTCTACGCTTAAAAGATCCTCCAACAACATTCAACACATTAGTAACATGATCAAAGAAGTCTTCAACATCCCCATGTTTTTTAGCAATAGCTACAAGTGTTAATTGCAATTGACGAGCAAAACAATGAATGTAATATGCCGATGGACTATCTTTCATAATCAAAGTTTTCGAGACCATTTATCTCTCCTCTCATATTACTAGCTCCGTCATAACCTTGTCCACGTATTTTAGATGGACTTAGTGAGTGATTGGAAAGCAAAGAGTAGATTTCTTTCTTTAATGAGCATGCCGATGTATCACTAACATGGACTAGACCGATAAATCGTTCTACCACCTTACCATTCTTATCAACATACCGCAACACGAGAGCCATTTGTTCTTTGTGTGAGATATCTTTGGACTCATCCACTAATATACCAAAGTAATCTCCATTCAAGTCTCCAATTATAGCTTTCACCGTTTCTTTTGCACAAGCATTGACAATGTCTTTTTGGATCATAGGACAAGTCAAAGTATCATTTTGTGGAGCATTTTCTAGTATCACTTTTCCCACATCCGGATGTTTGTCCCCGTGCCATCGTAAAAATCCTAGAAAGAAGCCTTGATTTGTTGAAGATTCACTTTCGCATGACCTCGAAAAGGCAACCCATGATGCAAAAAGAAGTCTTGCCACATCAATTGAGGCTTCCAAACGCATTCTATAATCACTTTTTTCCTTCTCGGAATGCTTTTCAAGAACAACTTGAATTGATTGATCATGATTTGACAAATCTAGCATCTTCTTGAAACATTTATCATGGACGCTATTAACCTCACCAACATGCAAACGAAATCTTTCAAGAGCCCTATTCCAACTCCTAAAACCATTTTTCGTATAAAACTCAGCCGCACTTCCATGTACAAATTCATTTTTGAACAAATAACAACATAGGCAATATGCGGCATCTGTCTTCATGCTATACTCCAACCATTTAGAATGTGGACCTTTGTACCAATTTGAAACAAATTGACGACCTCTATTTCCTATTTGAGTCAAGGAAATTTTTTAAGCAAAGGTTGACAAGGCCCGTTTGAATATAATGTCTCCTCACTTCATCTCGAATTCGAGGGTTATATTCGGCAACGGGTACCCTTTCTCCCGGATCGAACTCAAGCGATCCTAAATTGAGCTCATTTATAAGTCGAGAACTGTTGGCATCCGTACTAGAACTTGGTTGAGAACAATTGAATTTTGGAGAAACTTATCCATCGCAATTCACAAAATCGAGCACTTCCTACAAAATAAAATTTATATTCAACTCACGCTAAGAAGCTAATGTGTCGGGAAGTAAATTTTCTTCGTAAACATGAAGGAATCACTTAAGTGCTAATTTTGTATTTCTATTTGCACACCTTAAGGAAAACTTACGCCTTATGGGGCATACTTTTAGTTATGTTTTATGGGACACACTTTTAGCTAAGGCATTACTAAAAGTTTCCTTGAAAAGTTAAAAAAAAATATATATATGCTTTCAAGGAAAGTCCGCTTCCTCCGGCATTTTTAGTTATGTTCAACTAAAAGTCCGCCGGAGGCGTACTTTTAGTCGTGTTAAGTAAAAAGTCGCCGGAGGGCGTACTTTTTAGTTGTGTTTAAGTAAAAGTTCCAGGGGGCGTACTTTTAGTCGTGTTTAAGTCCGCGCAAAAAAATGAATCCAAAATGGATAAAAAGTACTTTATGAACCTAAAACTCAAAGCAAGCCTTGATGGTTGATATCACCGATTCAATGTCACATTCAAATAAATGCATATTAGTTTCCTTCAAGTCCATTTGCACACAAATACCATTTTCACATTCTGCACCATAAATCTTCTTTTAATGTTTATTTCTTTCAAATTTCCAATAGACAAAAAAACAAGTAAATAACTAAAAGAAACAAAGAAAGAGAGACAAACAGAGACATACAAAAGAATGGAATTTGAGAAGGTATCATTGCATCGATTTTGGAGATGAAGGTTCTTGGCAATGGAATTGGAAGGTTGCCGTATTGATTTTGATTTGGAAAGGGGAACCCAAGAACTAGGTTTATGTTTCTTGATTTGACAGAGAAGAAGTTATGCCGTAAAGTTTATATACCTAAACAAAAAAGTAGTACTAACCGAAATAAAAAAGCTAAAAAGTAGTAACTAAAAAGTAGTAACTAAATTACTAATAATTGAAACTAAGTCAACACAAATTATTAAAAAGAAAAAGAAAGAGATTAGAATAGAACGTATATTTGCCATTGATTAGAATAAGAGGATTTGTACCTCACGTGGCTGCTGTCGATGTACGTCGTTA
Source organism: Lycium ferocissimum (assembly GCF_029784015.1). Taxonomy (NCBI): domain Eukaryota; kingdom Viridiplantae; phylum Streptophyta; class Magnoliopsida; order Solanales; family Solanaceae; genus Lycium; species Lycium ferocissimum. The sequence goes on from NC_081347.1 coordinate 53,000,279, forward strand.
TATTTAATTTTTTCTAAAAAATAAATTGTGTAGTTACGGGGTTCGATCCCGCGTATTGAAGGGCAGACGTCTGGCCCATTCACCACTGGCACTACGGCATGCCTTTGTCATCAGGGTGCCACTTTAATATTTATCTATACATTATGTATATATACCTATATATATGTACTGTTTCGTCCGAAGCTTGCGGGTGGCGTGGCATCCCCACGCCACTGAGTAGATCCGCCCCTGATCATAACTCTAACAACGTGTATTTCTACGTAATTTTTTTTAATCTAATGTTTATAAATTAATGTATTTTCATATTAGTATATAATTTTTAAAGTTCCTTTATCCTAATTTATTTGAGATTTAAGATGTCCGTATTGTTGCTGTTAATATTTAAAATCATTTGTTTTGTACGAGTGTAAATAAAGATTTATTGCTAAAAAGTTTGTGTTATGGGTATTAGCTCGTGCGCCAAAGACATTGCCCTCGTTCCCAGTGCCACGTGTCTGCCGCACGTGGGCTGCTCTCCATACTAATCTCTCTATTAAAAATGCAACTAATTTTTCCCTTTTCATCTTCTCTTTGCTCTCACTTTTGTTAAAAAAATACACCCCTTAAGAAAATGTTCACTTCTAGAAAATTAGGAGTGTTTTTACTAACTTACCTCTAATAAAATACCTAGAAAAAGAAAAGCCTAATAATTCTTGATTATGTAAATAAGGGTCATTTTGGGAGAAGAAATCAATTTCTTCTTGAAATCCTAAAGCACTACTTATTTTGAAACAAAATAAAAAACCTAAAAAGTCACTTATTATGGAATGGAGAGAGTATTTAAAGAATGTGTGAATTTTAATAAAAAGGACCTGTTCATATTGTTTTACATTAAACTTCGCCATTTATTCCATAATTTATTGATGATTTTTTTTTATATATAATTTTATATTTGAGTTTATACACTAATAACAATCCCAAAATTTATTACTCCTTCTGTCTCAATTTATGTGATACATTTTTTTTTAGTCTGTGGCTCTGTGCCAACAAGAATGATACAATTTTTTATTTAGAAATAATGTAACTTAAGGTTTCCTTTTTTACCATTAATGAAATGTTTTACAGTCATATAAATATCTATGACTTGTTTTAGACTACAAGTTTCAAAAGTCTTCCTTTATTTCTTAAACTCCGTGCATTGTCAAACTATATCACATAAATTCGAACAGAGAGAGTAATACACTAGCTATAGCAGAAACTGGTATAATGCATGAGGGGTCGGGTGAATTCAATAATAAACGTCTTCCTGCTACTTTCAGGGAGAGCTTAATGCGGGTATTTTGATAATAAGCAATTTTAAAATTACATCTTCAATTCAGCGATTGTCAAAATTATTTTAACGAGAGTCCAATTCTCGCTCCGACTCTCTTTTTCATTTCCTGGCGTCCTCATGCACACCATCATTTGTAGAATAAAATATAATCTCTAGTCTATAACACTAATTTGGAGTTATTTAAGTTGCTTGGTTCATCGATTCCCAATTTTAAAAATTCGATTAAATAATTCCAAACTGCCAACTTAAATATTAGTATTATTCTTGACCTTATTCAATTTAACTAAACTACCAAACCGTCCACCTTTATAGTTTGTTTTATCTAATTTTTGAGAGGGGCCCACTTTTGTAACTTTATGGATAATCACTTCCATAATTACTTTTTGCTTTTCTTTTTCGGTAATTAACCAAGGGAAATAACATGAAGTAGGGGTACAAGTGTGAGAATGTCCGCCTGTGCCGGCTTTTGCTTCCGTTTTGCTTTCATTAATTAATCCTGATCTTTTTTAATTCATAACGAAACTAATCAATTGTTTTTTTGTTTTTTGCCTGAAGAAGCACTGCAAAATGACATTTAATAATATCACCACTATATTAACTTTTAATTTAATTAATGAAAGCATTCATTTCATTGACTTGTATACCACTTGTCAACAATTTGGACGCCGAAGTCAACAATGATCTCTGAAAATAATTAAAGTGTTATATACATGTGGCTCTCTGATTTGTGGATATAATATTTAAACAAGAAATTAATTCGGTACCTTCTACACGTTAGTAAACATATTGGCGAATAGCTTAAAGTCATTCTTAACACGGCTTTATTGACAACAAAAAAACCTCATTTTTATAGTTTTCTTAATTATGAAAGGTAAAACTGATGCACAAAGTGGAATGTCAATAAAATCGAAGTAGAAGATCAAACAAGACTCCAAAATATTTTATTATACTTCACATTAAGAATATGGTATTCTATTATTTTTCTTTTCTTTTTTTTCTACTCTTTTTTTTTTTTTTTTTCGAAATACATGCCAAGTTGTTTTGGAGTTATTGCATTAGGTTCGATTCATAGTCGGGGGGATTAATTAACCTAATCCAATATTAATTCCAAACTAGACGCGCTTTATCTAAGGTGACTATATTGTCTTCTTCTTTTTTTCTTCGTAACAATGGTTGCTTTAACTCCAAAAGATGAGTGTTGTAGAAGTGCAGCTAGACATTTTATGAAATAATGGTCCTTGTCATAATTTCTAGAGAGACAAAAACAAGTGCTTTTTACGATCCAATATAGATTGAAACATCTTAAGATTTAATTATTTTTTCAATCATAAGTATAAAGAAGTCGAATAATTGAACATATTTCTTGCACATTTTAGGTAATTTTAAGTACGTTGATTTCAAAGATAATTTAATCATCTTACAATTTTAATTTCAATACTTCATCATATAAAACAAGAACTTGATTTACAATAAATGGATATTTCCTTATCTCGTGTTATATGACACTTTGCTGTTGGGTGTGCTAAAAAGAAAAAGGAGCTACTTATAAGGAGTTGGATCTTTTAATGATGTGAGCGCTTTTGGAGAAACCGTATGCTTGGGAAAAAACAAAGCGGACAATATCACATCATGTTGAGAGTATCTTTGGGCGTTTTATCCTAACCAGGCGGTAGGGCCAATGGTTTGGCGGGACGAGTATGAAGATGACGGAGTGTGGCGTGGGGCCTGTCTTAGTGCCTTTGCCCTTCTATGGGCCGGTTTACAACCTTTACCCATAGCTTTGAAGACGCATACACAGCCTTTGGGCTTCGGCGATCGTAAATATTCTGACGATGTGGGTGGCACATAGACACGTTGAATCTCTGACCTGTAATGAGTCATGTGGAACTTAGTTCGAGGGGGAGATTGTTGGGTGTGCGAACAAAGTACCATATCGGTAGCTGAAAAGAAAAATGAGTTACTTATAAGGAGTTGGATACTCTTAATGATGTGAGGCCTTTTGGAGAAAACCGTGCGGGCTTGGCCCAAAGCGGACAACGAGAGTATCTTTGGACCGTTTTATCCCAACATTTGCTACCTAGAAAATCAGAATTCCTTTTTGACTACAATATATGATGACGCTTTAATTATTTCAATCACCAAAACTGTAAATTATAGAATTCTTTTCATTTATGAAAAATCAAATCTTTTTTTTTGGTCATAAGATCACATTCTATGAATCAAGTAGTAGAATTAAAAGTAGTGGAAGTCATTACAAGGAGTACTGTACCATACTACAAAACGGAATATTGCTAGTAAAGTATTTTCTAGGGGTTTAGAGTTATGGTTAGCTACACTAAAATGAACATTGAGCTTCCTATAGAGATCCTCTTGTAAACTATCGTTAATAGAATTTGGTGGTTGATAAAAAATAGTGATAAACTTGTCAGACGAATTCTTTCATGTCGTGCTAGGGTTCATCCAGCAAGTTGAGCAAGAGCTCCGTGTGGAAATTGCTTGTATTAGAAATAGAATCTAATATGCACTGAACATTACAAAAAAAAAGTGGCAGAAAAAGGAAAAAAAGAGTGGCAAAGTAGGGGAGAGGATTTGGCATGAACATGATAATCTAGTATACAATTTCTTGTGAAAAAGTTTGGTAAAATATAAATACGGAACACGGCCACGTGCACACAATAATCATCAACATATATAAATATGTACAATGTACAACATATAAATATGTACAATGTACAACATAGTAATAAAAACAAACTTCAAAACCAAGTAACTCCACTATCCCAAATCCACAAAACAAAAACAAAACAAGGAAAGAGGAAAACCAAAATTATTAATAGCAATTTTTTAAAAAAAGATAAAAGATTCTGGCGTGCACTAAGCACTTAAAATAATCAAAACCCTCAAGATTGAGGTACTCTATGTCCAATATCATTCGTCCACGTGTTCACCACTTGTATAAAGATATGTGGTCATGTGAAGCATTATTGGATGGTGAGAAAGGACTAGTTGCAACTCACAAAATTTTTATATAATTAAACCCATAGCACACTTTGCCACGCCCAAATACCCTACTACTCTATTAGTTTTAAATTACTTGTTTCTTTTAATAATAATTTAAAAACTATATTATAATGCTACTACTACAAGTTGTACTAATTTCGAAAAGCCACCCCCAAAATCTTCCTCTATTACTACTCATGACTTGGACAAATTTTCGTAATTTTTTTGTTTGTCCACCATATGCACATTTTCACTATACCCAAAAAAAAAAAAAAAAAAATCTTCTATCCTCATTCGCAATTAAATTGTTTTTGTCATATCAATTACATCACCGATTGAGGGGATATCTTCATCTCACTAATAAGGTTAAGGTGGATTAATATATAGTTTAAGAGTTATACTGAAAAACTGATGAAATTAAATAATACGATATTTTGAGTTAATAAGTAGGGAGAAGATTAAGATCTACATTGAAAATATGAGGAACTAAAATCAAAATTTTGATTTTATTAACTGTAACTCCACCTTAACCTATCAATCACTGCATCAAGACTTAATTGATATTTTCCTTAATTATAAGATTAGATTCGTTGTTTGACCTATATATTATTTTAAGTAGAATTGCTCGTGTAATTTATTCTTATTAGTTCTGGGTTGATGTCTAACATCTCTATGACTCTATCTGGCTCATTACCATGTCATGTTAATTAAAACAACATGGAACCATCTGCAAGTGAGGAAGACCAAGAATCTTGAAGTGTAACAATTAAAAAATCTAAACTATATATATATATATATATAGATGAGGAAGCAGAAAGACCGAAATGCCATTGAAATCACTAATTGACGATGATTCACACATTATGTCGCACTAATTACTTTTATCATGTCATTTAACGCCAATTTTTAATTTCCTTGTGTTAGGGGTTGCCCTGAATTTCCTACCTTATTTGGATTTTATCATAATTGTGTTTTACTTAAAAAAAAAAAAATCTTGCTACAAAATGTTCTTTGTGGAAAAGGACTATCATATTTATCATTTTCTTGGAGACAACACAATATCATCCACAATGTAGTCTTTTAGAGAGTATATGTAGGATGAGATTATTCTCTCATATCTTTGATACTTTTCTTTATATTGGTTTTTCATACGTAGGTCAATTGATCAAACCGTATTAAAATATATAAGGGCAGTTTGATCAATAATTTATAGTGGTATATTTTCTTCAAAGATGCAAAAAAGACTAACGTGACAAACAAAAAGGACCCTTTTATCATTTCTCTTGAAAAGAAATGACGGAAAAATAAAAGAATAAGCATCTGAAACAAGTAAATAATATACATAACAAAAGAATGAAAACTCATTTTCTTCCTTTTGTTTATTTGCTTCTATATTTCCTCTTTTTCTTTTACTCGTCCTTATTTCAAAGAGCTAATTTATTAAATTTGCTTCCCTTTACTTTCTTTCCTTTTCTAAGCCTCCTAGGAAGCATAATGAAATTGGAAGAATATGGAGTGAGAAAGAAGAAGGGCCACTAAGCTGCAAAAGTCCATCATTCTGATTCACATTGTTGGAAATAAAAAAAAAATAAAAAAAAAAAACGGGAAGAAAATGGAATAAAGACTTCGGAAAACAATGCTGTTGGGGAGATGTGTCGCATATGTAATACAATAAAGAAAGGATTTGTCTATATACCACCAAAGTTGTGATCGGTGGTGAGTATTTTTTTCATCCTAAATCAGAGGACTTGATTGAGTTTCAGTCTTGGCAATAGAGTCGTTTTGGTAGTGAGCGTTTTATCTCCAAAGTGAGACTTCTCGATACTAATCTAGATTGGCGGGGCCCTAAAACTGATATCGAACATCAGGTCATAAGTTGTTTTCCATTAAGACAGAGTCCTATATTAACACTTTTTACTTTGTACTCTCCAAGCCCAATTTATATAAAGGTATTTGATTATGCATGTAGTTTAAGGATGAAAAGATTTTTTTTTAAAAAAAATTGTGGTATAAAATAAGTCACAAATATCTGTGTGACTATAAATCATCTCATTAAGGGTAAAATGAAAAGTTTAAAGTTAAATTATTACTAAAAATAGAAAGATGTCATTCTTTTTTAGCGGACTAAAAGAAAAAGACTGCCACATAAATTGGGACGGAAGGAGTATTAATTTTCAGATCTTCAAAATTTTTGAAAGATAGAAAATATTGTTTCAAAAAGTGAAAATAACGTTTTAATAATATTCTTGGTGTGCATTTGTTAGGGAGAGGCTAAGATATGGGGTTTGGGTTAATGTTAAATGTTACTAATAGTACTGTTAGGAAAGCTGTGAATATAACCTAGTAAGCGTGTAAATATTAATTAATTCATTTGTTCTAATTAAAATGTAAAATTAGATGTAATGAATGAGTATCATACATTTATACTTTGGGGGTTGGCATAGTTTGCACAAAATCAAAGTCCCAAAATTTTAGATTTTTCCTTCAAATATTTGGATTACGGATTAGGTTTCAGGTTTAATTTTTTTAAAAAAATTGGATTGAATTTTCGATTCGGGATATCATATATCCGAAATGCACGAATTTTATACCTTATGTTTGGCCCTTATGTCGTAGCCACTAGTCTGGATATATAACATATAAAAAGCGTTAATTGGCCGCTTTCAGATCTATTTTAAAAAAATAGCTACTATTTTGGAATTTCAATTCTACAAGTGAAATTCCCCAATACTAGGTCAAAATTTCAAGATAGTGGCCATTTTCAATCATAGGGACTACATAGTAGTTAATTTTATTTTTATCCAAACATCACATACACATTATGTATACACCACAATGCCCAAGAATTTATGTGTAAATTTTACATGCTATTTGGCTCTTCTGAATACTTTCTTAAGCTGCTGAAATTGGTTCTTTTATCGAGTTGTTCATGTATGTAAGCTATTACTGAAATTAGTTTTGTTGGTTCTTAGGGCCTTGAGGATTTCTTTCCTGTGTCACTAGTTGCCATTTACAAATAAATTCAAGCTGACCAATGACATAGTATTGCTCTATCTTTCTTTTCTTATTGTAATACCTTTTCTTATATTCGGAGTTTGTATTTGTACTTACAATTATCGAATTTCTAGATACTTGTGGTGAGAATATGTAACAAACCCGAAATAACCAGTTGATACACAAGGAACTGACTTGTAGTATTGCAATAACTAAACAGAATTACAAGAAAATAGCAATGAAAATGACGTAGAAGAACTGACAAGAAGAAGGAGATGAGAATTAGACTCAAAGAATGGGGATGAGAGAAGCAGGCTTTTGCCGAAGCATCACAATACGCATAGCCGTTCTTTCTAACCCCTCGTCCTTTTTAACAGTTCCTACTTGCTTATTGGGCCTGGATCCCAAATAAAACTCTTCAATATTATGCTTGGCCTAGTATTCTCAACTGGATTAGTCTTATTTACCACTTCTAGCCCATAGGCCCTTATGGAGTCTGCATGGTTCGCAACAGAATAAGCATTTATTAAGGTATCCATGGTTAATTAATGTTTATCCTCATCTTATTTTATCATTTAATTTTAATAATTAAGATGGCGATTTTGTGCAAACAATCCAGTTAAGTATTTTTCCTTGGTACGTTACACCTTACGGAAGTTTCCGACAATCAAATAACTCTTTATTATTTGGGTGTCTAAAAAACTAAGTGATAAAAATACATAAATATATACGGATATGTCGAACGAGGCAAACCCGAAAATAAACAAATAAAGAACACCAAATTTTAACATGAAAAATCATTCAGATCAAAGGTAAAGTTCATGTGATCATAGAGAATCAAATTACAAAAGTTCTCCAAATTGGGTGCATAATAAGAGCCAAACACAGAAAAACAATAGCAACAAGAGCAAAATAAATCGAGAGAAATCACCCAACAAAGAGTTGTTGGTCAAGGCTCAAAATATGATGTTGCAGACCTCCAAATTCAATATCCATCGTTAAAATCAAAGACCTAGATGTTAGGAATACTCAGTCAATTTAGCCCGATCTATGGCAAACGAATTGCTAAACTCCTTTTGAAGCTGGCTGGTCGGAGAGAAAAACTATAGCAAAAAGAAACCCCCGCCCCCTTTTTTTTTTCTCGCTCTTCTCTCTTGGTACGTGCTCTCTCAAAAACCACTCTTATGTGCTAAAGTGTTTTAAAGACTAATACCAATGTGCATAGACCAATTCTACAAAGTTGCTCTATTTATAGATAATGAGTGGCGCTTTCTCTTAAAGATAAACCAACTCCAAATAGAAATAAAAATCGAAATCCAATTGCAAATAGTATTGGAATCCAAAAGGGAATATGACTATGACATTGGGCCTTTGACTGGAAAAAAAGTCCCTGAGCCCGCAAGCCAAAAGTTTGACTTGAACCTACCTTTGCTAAGAGAAGAGAGAGAAGGGAAAGACAGATGGCAGAAAGAAATCCTTCCAACCGATTGACCTGACGCTTCAACCTGATCTCTACATTCATATCTTGAAAAATCAAAAAGAGGAGAGACTGGTAGAGCTCATCTTTTCTAAAGCGGCATTCTCCCTTCTAAGACGGATCAAAGAAGAGTGGGGAATCTCTCGCTGGTTTTTGGAATTCGACATCAGGAAGTGTATTGGAAGCTGAACATGCTCAAAAGATGCCTAAAGCTTTTAGCTTTGATCATTCGATGCCGAGTGAAAGGGTTCCTCGCTAAAGAAACCCAAAGTTCCACTACAACCGTCTTACCGCAGCTGCTGGCACGGAGTTAGCTTGATTGCGAAGCATGGTTTGGAAAGGTCAGCTGAAAGACGGTATATATCAACATTCAAACCTATTCCTTTGTGGATGGCCCCAAATCCAGCATGACATGTGTCAATAAGCGAACCCATCAAAGAAAAGTTCGAAAATCAAATACGGGCAACAACCCAACAAGCTCACCCTCCAGTCAAAGGACCAAATAGATCTTCAAGCAGAAGAAATGTGGACAAGCTTAATAGCTGTCAAAGTTCTACAAAACTCATGCTTATCCATAACCACTACTTTCGTTAGCATATCTGAAGGATTGTCATCAGTACGTATTTTCTCAACCTCAAATAATTTCTCTTCCACAATTACTTATCCAATGGTACTTTCTACTAGTGTGCTTGGTCATAGAATGAAAAGCGGAGTGCTTGTGAGATAGATAGCACTCTGATTATCACAAAATAGGACGAAAGACAAGATCTTTGATAAATTCCTTCACCCAAAGAAATTCTTTGGCACTTTCAGTAATAGCAATATATGCAGCTTTTGTGGTGAATAGATCTATGCACTTTTGTAATCTAGATTTCCAAGAAATAGCTCCACCTGCAAAAATGATCAAATAATCAGAAGTGGATCTTGAATTATCAAGATTGCTTCCAAAATCAGAATTTGTGTAGCAAACAAATTCAAGCTTGCCATTGCCAAAGCACAACTGCATATCTATTGTACCTTTTAGATATCTCAATATCCATTTCACTGCATCTCAATGTTCCTCTCCAGGATTAGAAAAAAATTAGCTAACAGTACTAACAGTATGTGCGCTATCTGATTCATAGCATATATCAAACTACCAACTACAGAAGAGAATGAAATATAAGACATCTCATTCTTATCTTCATTAATAGATGGACTTGACTCGTACTCATTTTAAAGTGTTTAGCAAAAAGAGTACTAACCACTTTTGCTTATGTCATGTTGAACCTCTTGAGTATCTACTCAATATACTGTTTCTGGATAACGATAACTCATTTTTATCTCTGACTGGGTAGTTGTATGCCCAAAATTTTGTTGGCCCCAAGTCCTTCATTGCAAACGATTAGCTCAATTGCTTTTGAAGAATCACTATTGTGGATTAATTTCTACCAACAATCACCATATCATCTATATAAAGCAATAAGATGATGAAATCATCATCAGAAAACTTCTAAAAAAATACACAGTGACCTGAAAAAGTTTTCTTAAGTCCCTATTTCTCAATGATAGATTCAAACTTCAAGTATCACTGCCTTGGATCTTGTTTCAACCTATACAAGCTCTTTCTCAATTTGCAGATATAATTTTCATTTTTCTTTAACTACAAAACCCTTTGTTGATCCATGTAAATCTCTTAATCTAAATTATCATGAAGTAAAGCAGTCTTGACATCCATATGCTCAACCTCTAAATCTAGACTTGTGTCTAAGCCTAGAACCACATGAATAGAAGACATTTTCACAACATGAGAGAAAATTTCATCGAAGTCAACTCCCTTCTTCTTGCTAAAACCTTTAACCTCTAATCTCTTCTTATACCTAGGTGCAAAGGTATGTTTCTCTTGCTTTATTGTGAAAATCCATTTGTTCGTTAAAGCTAACTCATATGTGCCATTCTCGTGGAGTGACTTCATTTCATCTTTCATGGTTTCTACCAACTGGTCTATGTGAGTATCTTGTATGACTTTATCATAACTTTTAGGTTTTTCCATATCAGTCAATAGTGCATACTTCTTGGGAGAATAATGAGTTGATTTTTGCTTCTTCCAAGTAGATCTTCTATGAGAAGTTTCAGAAACATTCAGGGTAGTTATTTGAGCAGGAGTTGCATGTTGATCTATTACAACATCATTAGTTGGACCATCTATAGGATCTAAACCACATGATTATTTTGATATTGATCACGATCTTCATTATTATGGGTTTCTTCATGTTCAATAGGTGTAGTAGCAATAGTAACTGAATCAACATCGGCTAAGCTCTCATTATTCTGAGAATCTATTTATTCAGTCTTGTCAATATCTTCAATAGTCTGGTCTTCAAATAACTCTATATCATGACTTCTAATAAATTTCTTATCAGCTGGATCGTAGAAACGATACCCAAAGTCATCTTGACTATAACCAATGAATATGCACTGCTTAGTTTTGACATCCAACTTCGATCTCTCATCTTTAAGAACATTCACACAAGCTTTACATGAAATGACTTTCAAGTGATCATAAGAAACATCCTTAGTAAATCAAACTCTGTTTGGTACATCACCATCAAAAGCAACTGCAAGAGACAACTTGATAACATAAGTAACAGAGTTAAATGCTTCTACCCAAAAAGAATTTGAAAGTTTGGCCTCTGAAAGCAAGCATCCAACTCTCTCAACTAGAGTTCTATTCATCCTCTCTGGTGATCCATTCAATTGAGGCATCTGGGACAGAGTTTTCTGATGATGAATTTCTTATACTCTGCAATAGTCATCAGATGGACCACAATATTCACCATTATTGTTAGTGCAAATGCATAATATTTTATTTCTGATATGTCTCTCAGATAAGGCTTGAAATTCCTTAAACATAACAAGTACTTGATATCTGGATTCCAAAGGATATACCCAGAGCTTGCGAGAATGGTCACCAATAAAAGTTGTAAAGTAAAGTGCACCACCTTTTACTTCACTTTAGAAGGCTCCAATAATTCAGGATTTCTTGAAGGAGGATGACTATGAAAAGAAATTCTTTTGTCTATTTCCCGGCGAAGCAATGAACACACCTCTTCAACTTTGCTTGTCTTACTCCAGGGTGTAAATTATTCTTACCCAAACAGGTAATCCCCCTCTCTCCATATGACTCAGCCTCTTGTGCCAAAATTTTGATAAAGTGTCACTTTCCACCAAATTTATTGAGCCACTAAGGATAAATCCTTGTATCATTTATGAATTGACTGAATTGATTCCACGAGCCACAACTAATGAGTTCTTCGTGAGCTTCCATTGACCATTAAGGAAGGCATTATCGTAACCTTCATCATCTAGTTATCCCCTAGAGATCAAGTTTAAAGGAATGTTCGGAGCATCTCGACATTGTTATGAACTAACGTTGCATCATTATTAGTCTTCAAGCATATTGTTCTAACATCAAACACCTTTATCTCACCTGTATTTTCCATCATTAATACTCTAGCTATAACATGAGTATAAGATGAAAAGAAGTTTTTCCTTACTGAGACATGGGATGTAGCTTCAAAATGTACTATTGAACTAGTCTCATGAGATACAAAATTGATGACGTTTTTGTCAAAGGCAAACATTATGGTCATCTAGGACAATAGCAACAACATTGTTCCCATTATTTTCATCTTTCTTTCCTTCTTTAGTGTTTTGATTCGGCTTGTAGCGAACACTAGTATGTCCTTTCTTTCCACAAGAACTGCAGAAAAAATTCTCGTGCCCAGACCATGACTTGCTTATGATTTCACTTCTATTCCTTGAACCTCTTGTTTTATCTCTCCCTCGGTCTTTTGTAAACAGAAATTTGCTTGTGAGGACCAACCTTGGGATTTACGACTTACTTCCTCATTCAACTGTCACTCTTGGTATGTTTCATGGTCACCTTACCACCTAGAACTAAATTTTTTAAAAAAACATGAAGAATTTTTAAAAAAATACGCACAGTATTAAGAAGCCAAAGTCCTGTATCTTATCATCAAAATTAGTACCCAGAACAGACAGCTGATCAAGGACACCTTGAAAGTCATTTATATGATCAAGAATAGGACTGGCCTCCTTCTATTTAAAGGTCATCAATTGATTTAGCTCGAACAACTTGTTATTGACAGCTTTTGAAGAGTAAAGGGTCTCCACCTTTTGCCACAATGATCTAGCATGTGTATCATTTACAATATGACTGCGAACATTGTATTCAAACCTATTTTCTTATATATCAATAGACTTGCTGGTGCTCGAAATCCCAATCTTCATCATAGACTCCGGTTTATGAGCTGCAAAAATGGGCAGATGCATCCTCTTCACAAATAGTAGACTTTTCATCTTGCCTTTTCAAATATTATAATTGCTCCCATTCAAATATACCATCTTGCTCATATTCTCCTCCATCAAGAAAAATCCTTGATAAATAACTAAATTTTTCTATATGCTCGGGTAGTTCAATTTACATATCACCCACCAAACACAATGTCGAAAAATGATTAGAATGCGGTCCAATACGCTTCAATTCCAAACTTGCATGAATTTTGACATCCTTACGCAAAAATGAACTAGAGACTTCAAAATATGTTATGAACTTTTTCATTCAACTCTATTATCATTTCTTTAATCTCTTCATCTTGCATTATTTTTGAGTTGATCGGTTGGCAATTCACCATTAGTTCTTGAAAATCTATCTTGATCTCTTTTCCTTGGAAACAAACTCAAAACTACTATCCATGGCCCTTTGATATTGAGCATATGCCTCAATTTTTTCATTCAATTCAGCTTCTAACTCTTGGATAGCAATTTCAAGTTGCTCGACTTCTTGACGTTGCTCGACATGAATAAGAAATTCTTACGTCTTCTATGAAATGCCTTCACAGTGACCCCACAGACTTCAATTTGTTGAGCTTGATTCATTAGGAAATTTTGACTCACAATTTTCACTTTATCAAGTTTTCTCCCTGGAGAAATCCATGTCTAGACTACTTTCAACACCCTCAAGTTGATGAGCATTATGAGCCTCAACCAATGATTTCATTTGATCCTCCAAGGTGTGAATAGCTTTGTCATTGCAATTAATTGGTTGGCTCAAGTCATTAAGTGGTTGTCTTAAGTCACTGAATGCTAAGTTTTGCTTTTTCACATTTCCACTTCCATATGCCTATCATCATCATAATCAAAAGTAGAATCGTTATAGTGGGGGTTCGGGTAAAAGAAGGTCGAATAAGCACAATTATTCCAATAACCATTTTGACCACCACAACTATCATAAATACTTCACTCGTAGGTTTGAGATTGTAAGCACAATTCGTCTCCGGGAGAATTCAAATAATTTTGCCTTGAGTGTGGTCCTCCACAATAAGGACAAGGTCATAAAAGTATGAACAACTATCATCCGATTTTCATTATATGACGCCATTTACAAAACTAAGAAAATAAATAAAGACAAAGAAAAAAACTACACAAATATTCACAATTTTGGATAAAATCAAGTAAGCTTAAATCCCAAACTAACTCAAATACGCCACATTGTTCCCCGACAACGGCGCCAAAATTGATCCAAATTCATTCCTCAGGTGAGAAAGTGTCCATGATCGTATGCAATATAATTTACTCAACTATGAGTGGGGGCCGAATCCCATAGGGAACAGTATACTAGGCGATCAAGCAAGTAAAGAATTATCACTTTCTACGCTAAGCCAAACACTTGATAATATTTCGATTTTGAAAAGATTATGACTAATGCAAAAATAGAAACTAACCGAGAAAACAGGTAAAATGATCAATGTCCACAAGCATGGATACAAGGGAAATTACTCTCAAGTAACGATCCAATATATTTTACGATTTTACAACTAAAAGCGAGTTTATGTAATTGATAATGATTTCTAAGATCTCATTGAAAGTCTTCCAATCTTAGGGTGTGATATTAAGCTCAATCAATTTAACCTCAAGTTAACTATTTTATTCCTAACTCAAGTTATTAGATGGGGGTTTAGATCCTCAAATCCTTGTTGTTTACTCTTTTCCAAGCAAAGTAAAGGTAAAAAGTCACATTTAATATTTGCAACCACTAAATATCATTAAAATTTGAATAAATAGAAAAACATTAATAGCCTATTATAAAAACAGCTTATTTTAAAAAATACTTTTGGCTAAAAGCAGTTTGTGTTTGGCTAATTAATTTAAAAAGTACTTTTGAGCAGCAATTAGTGTTTGGCCAAGTTTTTAAAAAGTGCTTCTAAGTGTATTTTTCTCAAAAATACTTATCAAAAAAGTATTTTTGGGCAAAAACTATTTTCTTTAAACTTGCTCTAACCTGTACTCCCAAAACACTTATTTTCTCATAATAGCTTGGCCAAACACCTCACTCTTTTTAAAATAAGCACTTATTGAAAAAATAAGTACTTTTGGGGGAAAAATAAGCTCGGCCAAACAAGCTATAACTCACTTCATTAAGAATAAAAATCGTTCAATATATAATTAAAACAAGGGATTTAATCCAAAACTTTAACAATATATACTTTCATAAACAAGTTTCAAGTATTGGAATGAAGTACTACACTTAAATATTCAATACAAAACAAGAAATTGAAGAAAGGTTTAAGAACTTTTTCATTAAAGTGCTCCAATCTTTTTCTCCAATGGTGTGGCTGATGAACCCTAGCTTCCAAGGCTTAAAAATATGACCAAAGGTGAAAGTAATTTTACCCAAGTCTTCCTTTTGTAATTTCCCGATTTTTCTAATCAAAATTAGACCAAAACAACCCCATATTCTCACATATGCAGTTCTGGTCTTTTTTTTTTTTTTTTTTTTTTTTTTTTGCATTTTTAGCCACCATTCTCATTTTCTTTAATTTAACCTCTTTTTGACTTGTTTTTCACTTGATTTCTTCCCGATCACTTCTCAATTACATAAACCTGTAAAATGGAAGTAAACCATAGTAAATGCACTATTTTCTCAATTACAAATAACAAAAAATCTAAGCATAAAGAAGATATAAGTTGCTAATTTTTTTTCTTTTGCAACAAAAAGATGAATTACTTTACTAACATGAAAAGACAAGAGCAAGGGTCAAAGGAAGAGACGTACATACACTTATTTCCTTTGTGTTATTCTAATTATTGGACGAATATAAATATCCTGCACCCAAATATTAAGTTAGGCAAATGTCACCTTCAATTCCTTGAGATAAATCATAGGGCAACTTACACAAATAACTACATTTTGAATTTTTTTTTTTTAGGCATAGCTACAGTAACGTGTATTCAAATTTATCTGTATTTCGCTGTATTCAATTCAGATGTACTCAATTCAGCTGTATTCATTCGTAACTACTTTTACACTGTATTCAACTTATTGTATTTAAATTCGGTTGTATTCAAACAACATAAATGCAAAAAGTTACCGGAATATTCAGCTGTATTCAAAATTCATTGTATTCATTTGTGTATAAAAAAAAATCTCCTTCGAAATAGAAGCAAAAAATACATAAAGAGACACTCTATTTTACACTGAAAAAATGATGAATACACTGAAATACACTATGAATACACTGAAATACACTCAGACCTGAGATACAAGAAAAAAATATATACTCGGATTTGAGGTACAAGAAAAGAAAATGCACTCAGATTTGAGATACAAGAAATAAAATACACTCAGATCTTAAATAAAATACACTTAGATCTTAAATGCCACTGGAGATTTTTCCATCGGCTGCAACGGCACCGTTATCCGGTAAGAATCCAACCAGAAACCATTTCTACAAATACATCTCAAGCAATAACAACGATAAATACTCAGATCTGAGAAATACATTCAGATCTTAGAAATACACTGAGATCTGGCAAAGGCGCCGTCAACTGCAAAGTCTGTCGCCGCGAAGAAAAAAGGGATCCACAAGAGAATAATCATCAATCATCATCAGCATCTTCGTCATCTTCTTCTTCACACGCCACCACATCATCATCACCGTCGTCATTGGGTTCAAGTTCTTCCAATAGGAGTAGAAGTAGTACGTAGTTCAGTGGAAGTGGTAGTGATAATGATAATGATAATGGAGAAGTTATTTCTCATACTAATAATATTAATAATTATCAGAATGGAGAAGATGATGATGATGATACCCATTTCTTTTCCACCGTCGTCAACAATAAAGTCCGCCGCCGCGATCGACGGCAAAGACCCCGGAGCTAGGAGGAAATAATCAGATCTGAGAAATAAAGATGGTGGAGGAGGAAGAATTGTACATACACTCATATTTGATGCGAATTGTAATTAGCTATTCAAAATTAGCTATGTATTGTAATTATTTTAAACTATAGCTACAAATAATAAATACCTAGTAAATGTTAGTTACACAGTGTAAGAATCCCCAAATCATAAGCCTAGTCATACAAATTGAAAAGGCTAGACATAAACTAGTACCGTTTAAGAAAGACGATAAATAAAATAAACAATCAAATTGCGTATTTAAGAGTATAAAGTAGGTTTTTTCAGGATGTTTGAACTTTCTTATATATTAAATCACATGTGTGGGACATGGACCAAGAATTATTTTCCCACACGAAATATGTGAATAAGTCATAATCGAATAATGACCAAGGATAACCAAAAGTTACATGAGTATAAGGGGATTTTCAAAATATGTACAACACTATTGGCACCATTTTCTTTGATGCCTTTATTTCTTCTTTACTATAGATTATAAAAGAGTAGGCTAAGGGAACAAGAAATCCGTGATTTTGCCTAACTAAATTAAATTCTAATAATGAAACTAACATACACATAGAGTGAAATATTATAAGGTCATAAAAACGACCACATTCACGACATGATAATGACATAGGAGACTTTGCAAAGATACATTTCAGTGAAAATAATACATAAAGCTAGTATAGTACCATACTACCATATTATAGGCTAACAAGCATTTTCTTATAGCTCCTCATATGCTTTAATTTCCCCATTTCACTTGAACTCAATTCAATACGATATATAGACTGATCACTAACTTTTCCTTCTGCATAAAGCCATATTAGATGTCTTTATTTTGATGATATGACTCTTCAGTCTAAACCTATAATATTCCCTATCATCATTACCATTGCACGACTTAAGTTGGGAAAGTTTACAGTTTTAGCCAGACGACAAAAAATTATTACGCGCATCTAGCCGTGACCCTTTGTACCAATTTAAGTGTACATTTGATGTATAATGAATGTATATCGAGTTTATAATAATCGAGCAATTAGTATGATGTATATACACTAATTATACACAAATTAAATAGTGACTATCCTGGTTGTTAAACTAAAAAAAAAAAAAGATTATCCTGGCTAGATTTTGTAAAAGATATTAGGGTTATTGTTTTACATGAGCCACATTGACTATTGTGTAGTGTAAAACTATTTTTATGTTTTATATACCAGGAATTTGAATAATATTTCATACTCATATCACTTAAGGTAATATAAGATAAATCTATATGATACACATTAATTAGTAATTTGATAAAAATGATAATTAAGATGTTATAATAGGTTAAACTATAGATCGATAGTGTAAAAAAAAAAAAAAAATTTACATGGTCACGAACTTATCACATTTCGTTTTCTTGTTTTGAGGGAAATATACGTCAGGTAGTACATAAATGCCAGTCGAATACTTAGCACTTTACAGTCGAATACTTTTTAACAATCCAATACTGACAATGGAATAAATAAGTAAGAAACTAACAAAGATATATAAAAAATATTATACAATCTAGCAAGTGGAATGAATTAATTGATGACTTCATTGGAATATGACTAAAAGAAAATTAGTACACACTTGGTGGTGCAAAATGACAAATGTTTTTTAAAAGAAATTTTCATATGGGAATTTGATTGTGATTTACAATCTCTAATCATCCACCAGTGTGAATCATGGGCTATTCTCTAGTTTTAGTACTAGCTCAAGCTGAATCAATAATCTTACTTGGTTGGTTAATTTGATGACGATGATCATTAATTAATTAAGAGATATTACCTTTGATCACTTGTGTTTCGAGAATATTATTATTGCATATTATTTGTTTTATAAATTATACAGAAATTGACAGTACGTGCCACTCATGGAAGAAAAAAGTGTTAGGCTGGATTTTGTTTGTTACTAAAGGCTGGATTTGATTCATCACATTAATTATATGCATTATTTGGTTGGCTAGCTGTAGGGTAGAAAAGAGGGAACATTTATTAATGCTTTAATTAATGCCACAAAAACCTTGCACTTTCAACAATAGAATAACATTGAAAGACCTTGTGGAGTATATAGTGAAAGGAATTAAAACTTTTCAGTTGGGAGTAGTTTGAGAATTTTGTGTACTTGGAGGTAATAGTTTTAAATAAGGTGTGAATGTAATGAAGTCATTGGCTGTAGTACTTTTTTCCAAGTTGTTATTATTATTAGAAGTAATACTAAATTGATGGCCAAATCGGTAGTTAGTACACAATTGGGTCATGGTAGAAAGAACTATGAGCCACTTTCAAACTTTGAGTCCAAAATCTGCTTGTCAATCTTCTTCAAATAAATTACAAGGTAATAGCTATTTAGGCATTCAATCCATAATAGGTTTATTGACAAATTAGCCAATATAATATTAAGGCAAATAAAGGAGCCAATATAATATTAAGGTAAATAAAGGACATCTGTTTAACTTATTTGATTAAAGACAAATGACAAAGTATAATAGGGATCTTGATATTTTATCAGCCAACTACATTAAATTCACTGCTTGTCGGTGTGTATAAAAGTTGTATACTCAGTGTATAATCAGTATACAATGTATACATATAAATTATATACTTATAATTATACACAAATTGTACCGTGAATATATATTGATTATACACTGTATATTCATTAAAATTTGTAAAGCAAATAACCATTGTCGACAGGGGCAAATCTACCACTGAAGTTACGGATTTGCCAGAATCCAATAATTTTGACTCAAACCATATATTTATATTAAGAAATTTTCTCAATATATGCATAAATTATCTATCCAAAATTCAGTAAACAACAAGAAATTATAATCCAAAAGAAATTATAATCCATAATCCAAAATCCACAACTTAAAATCCTCGATCCACCTGTATTTCAAATTTCTCTGCTTTTCAAAAGATATCTTTAATTTAAAATTTACATATAGTTTTGAAGGTGAAGATATAAATCATGAATTTTGTCTCGTACCCCCGAATAAGTAGCAACAATCTGTCATATCAATAAACTTTTCTAATTTTCTAAATTTGTTTGGGTGGATGAACGGAGGCAAATTATTGATATTATTTTATTCCTATATATATATATATATATATATATATATATATATATATATTGAGAATAATGGCAGTAGAATGAGTTGTCATATACTTGTTCTGCACCCAAGAGAATCCCTTCCAATTTGAGAGGGGAAAAACAAATTTTAGAATTAGGTTCCAAAAGAATAATATGTTTGTGTATAGCATTCTTGATGTTACATAAAAGGGGAAAAATTTATACTTTATTAGGGGTGTTCACGGAAAACCGAAAAATAAACCAAACCGAAAATAGAATCAAGCTGAAGAAAAAACCCGACACTTTTTGGTTTGATTTGATTTTGGTTTTTCATTTTGTAAACCGACAAAATTTGATTTGATTTTGATTTTAAGTAAAATATAGCCGAAATAACCGAACCAAACCGACAATATATACTTTTATAGAAAAAGTTTGAAATTTTACGATATTAATTTTTTGCACTCTTGATTCATAATCTATGTTTTTGCCTTTATAGTAATCCAATTTTTTTATTTACTTTCTAGTTTGATTTGTTATTTTTATTTTGATAATTCTAAGAATCTATTTCTTGTTCAAAATAACTTGTTTTTGAGTCCTTTAATTATTCATCAAGATATCTTGGTATATCACAACTAGATCTTTAATTTATTGCACAAAAATAAATTCATTGAAAGAACTTTTTTTTATGTTCCTTGAAATGGCTAAATTCTTAGATGATGCATACATTTTTTTTTGGAAAAAGTACACATATAACTTGATTATGTTTATATTTCTTTCTTTTCTCAAATAGGAGTAATTGATGATTTGGTAGTGTTAGACGTATATTGTCATATATTTAAATAAAAACCGATAAAAAAATCGAAAAACCCCACAAAACCGATAAAAACCGAAGCAATGAAAAACCGACTAAATTGATTTGATTTGATTCTAACATTTGAAAAACCCACTAAATTGATTTGGTCATCTTTTAGAGGATAACCGACTCAAACCGAACCATGAACACCCCTATACTTTATTAATCCTTTGATGCAACTTTCATTCATTTCTTTTCTTTTCTTTTTTTCCCCTCAAATGGTAGAAATAGTGCCCACAGGCTATTTTTAGTTTTGTCCTTGAAAAATAGTTACTGTCACATTCTGAAGTTTCTTTTTGAAATTTAAAACTCCATTATGATGACTATTTTTCAATTATAGAAAATGAAAATGAGTATTTATAAATTTTACCCGATTTTTGTGAGTATGGATAAGTCCATTAATAGAGGAGGGGAAAGAAAAGAAAGATAAGGTTGATATTGTTCACGTTCGACTTTTATACCAAATCAAAGGATTTAACTGTATAAGAGTTAAAAGTTCAAGAGGAGTACATATTATTTAACCATAATTGAAAAACGAATGCACGAATAAAAATATGCTCATTGTATACTCATTGACTTACCAAAATATTGTTATCACTAGATTGTAACCACTAAATGGTAATAAATTTTTGATGCATATGTATTCGTAATATATATAGCCATCCTACCAATCACTTAATACAATTTTTATGCAAAGCTAAAAAGAAAAAGATTTAACAGTACAAAGAATACAACGATTGTGGCTGATCTTAGTACAAAAAAATGGACATATATTGATAAAAAAAAAAAAGATGGGATCAAGTTATTAACGGTTTTAATCTAAAGATCATATTATTCTAACACATGATGGTTGATCGACAATGTTATTCTTCACGCCAGCATAGAGAAAACGACAAAATTAATATTTTATGTTCGAGGATTGGTTAAAAATAATCCATTAAATATATAACTGGATATTTTAATTCTTTATATTTATCAAAATTGAACACTTTTTGTCTCTGTTATATTTAAAAGCAATACTATTTCTCACAAAATTAATGCGCGAAAAACACGTAGATAATTTAAACTGAATAATATCATCAGAATAAATTTTCTGCGATTCATTTCCCTTTATTCAAACCTTAAGAGAACAAAGAATCTAATTTTAGGGTTTCAGTAACAAATGGTGCTATCAAGGGTCTGACGAAGACATGAACGCTGATTCATTAGCTACTTATTGTAATAAGTGAAGGGAGCGTATGCTTGATTTAAGCCTGTCAAGTGAGCCTGGCCGGGTCATATAAATGCGGGTCACATGGGGCCGGGCCGGGCCATAGTTAGTGGGCTGGGTTGGGGCTGGGTTGGAGGAGGGAAAGGGGTGTCCGGCCCAGCCCTTACTCGGGTAGGGGTACATAGTGGGCTAAGTGGGCCGGGTCGGGTTTTAGTTAGTGGGCTGGGCCAGATTTTAATTATTTTTAAGAAAATTCTAATACTAAAATTTATTAAGTTTGATACTTTAAAATCTAGTTGTTGTCAACTTTATTTTAACCATCAAGTTTCGTAAATTATACTTTGGCCCCATTTTCAATATATAAATACTATTCATTCTCCTCCATATTATCTCACAATTCCCTATTCTCCTCTTCCCTAAATTTCCTACTCATCTAAATCTCTCTCTCTTCCAACTTCCAAGTTCAAATTTCAAAATTTAAATTTAATGGATAATGATAATCCTCCACCTCCTCCTCCAGTCCGAAGATCAATTTCAAGTCCGGTGTGATTGCATTTTGAGCGAGTAGCCGAGGAACATGTTAAATGTCAATATAGTGGTCAAATATATCTCCATAAGTCTGAACCGATTTTTGGGGGTACTGGTCTGTTACGTAGGCACTTGGACAAAAGACACAAAATTGAACTTTGAAGTTTATCTCTTCTTTAAATTTCTCCATTGATGCTACTGCTTTGAACTTTTCATTTGTAATAAGTTAACCGTTGAAGTTTGTCTGTTTTGAATTTGTAATGTTATCAATTTAAGTTTGAAGTTTTATTTTAAATTACTTATGTAGTCTTGTATCACATTACGAACTTTTTATAATTTTTAGCACTTAAATAGCCGTTGGGAGTCTTCATTCCGACAACATATTCAAGATATACACAAATATACCATTAACATATACAAGATATACATAAATTAGGAACTTTTTTGCTATAAATAAGCTAATCTTTTTAACCAAAAAAAAAAAAAAAAAAAAAAAAAAAAAAAAACAGGTTGAAATGAAATCACACAGTAACTAAATGGGAACAATGCACATGAGTTTTGATACTAAACCAAAGTTCTTAATTTAATTATCTCATCTGATCCTAAGTCCTAATGTCATGTGCAGATTGTCACCTCTCCATCATCGGCGGAGACATTTCAACAACAATAACAACAACCCAGTGAAATCCCACAACGTGGGGTCTGGGGAGGGTAGAGTGTACGCAGACCTTACTCCTACCAAGGTAAGACGGATGTTTCCGAAAGACCCTCGGCTAAATAAAAAGCATAGAAAGAGGTCAGATAAGGCTAAGTGATTCAAAGCAATATGGAAATGCAAATAAGGAAAGCGACACAGATAAAATAGGATAATCAAAGCACAAGAAGTAACAGATAGTAGCAGATATCAGAGTACAAGAAATTATACTGCGATAATGCGACTACTAATAAGGAAGGATAACGAGACTATCTACTAGTCTTCTACCTTAATCTGAGTCCTCCAAACCCTCCTATCTAAGGTCATGTCCTCGGTAAGCTGTAACTGCGCCATGTCGTGTCTAATTACCTCTCCCCAATTCTTCTTCGGCCTACCCCTACCTCGTCTGAAACCATCTATGGCCAACCTCTCACACCTCCGCACTGGGGAATCTGTGTCTCTCCTCTTCACATGCCCAAACCATCCCAATCTCGCTTCCGGCATCTTGTTTTCCACCGAGGCCACTCCCACCTTATCCCGAATATCCTCATTCCTAATCCTGTCACTCCTAGTGTGGCCACCCATCCATCTCAACATTCTCATCTCGGCAACTTTCATCTTTTGAATGTGAGAGATCTTAACTGGCCAACACTCCTCCCCATACAACATAGTTGGTATAACCACCACTTTGTAGAACTTGCCCTTAAGTTGTGGTGGCACCTTCTTGTTACATAGCACTCCGGAAGCGAGCCTCCATTTCATCCACCCTGCCCCAATACGATGTGTGACATCATTGTCAATCTCCCCGCTGACTTGCATAATAGACCCAAGATACTTGAAACTACTTTTCTTCTGGATGGCCTGGATACCAAGCCTCACTTCCAAGCCAACCTCCTGAGGTGCTTCACTGAACTTGCACTCTAGGTACTCTGTCTTGGTCCTACTCAGCTTAAACCCTTTAGACTCCAGAGTATGTCTCCAACCCTCTAGCTTAGCGTTAACTCCACTACGACTCTCGTCGATCAGGACTATGTCATCCGCGAAAAGCATACACCATGGCACCTCACCTTGAATTTGCCGCGTCAATTCATCCATCACCAAGGCAAATAAAAACGGACTAAGAGCTGATCCTTGATGCAACCCCATTACAACCGGAAAGTGCTGCGAGTCTCCTCCTTGTCCTTACCACGGTTTTGGCTCCCTCATACATGTCCTTGATCACCCTAATGTACGCCACGGGTACACCTTAGCCTCCAAGCATCTCCATGGGATCTCTCTTGGAACTTTGTCGTAAGCCTTTTCTGGGTCGATGAATACCGTGTGTAAGTCCCTCTTCCTCTCCCTATCTTGCTCCACCGATCTCCTCACAAGATGGATGGCTTCTGTAGTTGAGCGTCCCGGCATGAATCCGAACTGGTTCTCTGAAATAGACACGCCTCTCCTCACCCTCATCTCCACCACCCTTTCCCACACTTTCATAGTATGGCTTAGCAGCTTGATACCTCTATAGTTATTGCAACTACGGATATCTCTCTTGTTCTTGTATAGAGGGATCCTTACACTCGCCCTCCATTCTTCGAGCATCATTGCCGTCTTAAAGATGACATTAAACAACCTAGTCAGCCACTCCAAACCTGTCGAGCCCGCGCTCTTCCAAAATTCCCCAGGAATCTCGTCAGGTTCGGTCGCTCTTCCCTTGCGCATCCTACGAACAGCACCCTTAACCTCCTCAACCTTAATACTCCTGCAATACCCAAAATCGTGATGCCTTCCTGTATGTTTTAAATCTCCCAACACAATGTCTTTGTCCCCTTCTTCATTCAAGAGTTTGTGGAAGTATGACTGTCATCTCCGTCTATTAAGAGTCTCCTCTACCAATATTTTGCCATGCTCGTCCTTGATACACTTCACTTGATCCACATCACGTGCCTTTCTCTCCCTCGCCTTGGCTAGCCTGAACAATTTCTGATCCCCTCCTTTCTTCTCTAGTTCAGCATAAAGGCGTTCAAAAGCTGCCGTTTTTGCCGTCGAAACCGCCAACTTCGCCTCCTTCCTCGCCATCTTATTAACTTCCCTATTCATCCACTTCTCCACCTCATCCTTGCTTTCTATCAACTTCGTATACGCCACCTTCTTTGCTTCCACCTTCCCTTGAACTTCTTCATTCCACCACCAGTCCCCTCGTTGCTAACCACGACTACCTATTGAGACCCCCAACACTTCCCTTGCTACCACCCTAATGCAACTAGCCGTCCTATCCCACATACTGGTCGCATCCCCACTACTATCCCAGGCCCCCATATCCTTCAATTTCTCTCCCATCTCCAGGGCACTAGTCGTGGTCAAACTCCCCCATCTGATCCTAGGGCGGTCATCCACGACCCTCTTCATCCTCGTCATCTTGATCCCTAACTCCATCACCAAGAGCTTATGTCGGGTTGTAAGGTAGTCGATCAGAATGACCTTACAGTCTTTGCACAGACCTTTATCATCCTTCCTAAGGAGTAAAAAGTCTATCTGAGTCTTAGCCACCGAACTACGGAAGGTTACCAAGTGCTCCTCCTTCTTTGGGAAACTCGAATTGGCTATCACCAACCCAAAAGCTCTTGCAAAATCCAAAAGTGAGACTCCTCCTCCATTCCTGTCCCCGAAGCCAAAGCCTCCATGCACATCATCATAACCTCCCGAAATAGGCCCGATGTGCCCATTGAAATCACCTCCCACGAATAGCTTCTCAGTAGGCGGTATGCCTCCCACTAACTCGTCCAAATCCTCCCAAAAGCGCCTCTTCTCCTCCTAGCCTAAGCCTGCTTGCGGCACATATGCACTAATAATGTTCAAAGTGAGCCCTTCAACGACCACCTTAATCAACATCATCCTATCAGTGACTCTCCTAACCTCTACCACCTGATCCCTTAATTCACTATCTACTAAAATGCCTACCCCATTCCTATACTTCGACCTACCAGAGAACCAAAGCTTATACCCGTCTACCTCCTTAGCTTTAGGACCTACCCATTTGGTCTCTTGGACACAAGCTATATTAATCTTCCTCTTCTTAAGAATCTTAACTAGCTCTATGGACTTCCCCGTTAACATCCCAATGTTCCAAGAACCTACTCTCAACCTAGACGCTCTTTTAACCCACTTACCCCTCCTAACCCTTGCCTCGTCCCCGAACGAGAACATGACCCTAGTCTTCCATCACTAACCAAAGCCACGAAAATAAGTATGAACTAATAAATTATTCAAAGGTCTAAAGTCAGCAAAATGTAACTACAAGTGTATGAACAAATAATGGATATGGCAACCGGAGGTACCAACTCCGGTTAACCGAACACAGTTGCCGTCGAAAAACACCTTGTTCAACGTCCGGAGTTCTTTCACCGTCCGAGTTACTTTGTTCACCGCCGGAATAATATTCACAAAGACACGAAAGGGAGAAGAGAAGGGGGGGGGGGGGGGAAGAAAAAAAGAGAAAGAGAGGGCTGGCCGGAAAATGGTGCCGAAAAAAGTCGCCAGCGATGGCGCAGCGGTGTTCGCCGCCGTGCGTAAAAAGGGGGGAAAAATGGAGAAGAGAAGAAGAAGAGGAGAAGAAGAAAAGGGAAGAGAGAAGAAAAGTAAATCTAGCCGGAAAAGTGGCCGGCGTTACCTGGTCGCCGGCGTCACCTGAACAGTGATGAGGTATGGTCGCCGGTCGGGGTGGTGGGGGGGGGGGGAGGGAGGGAGCAGATCTTACCGTTGGGAGAGCAGAGGAGAGAGAAAGAGAGAAAAATGTGAGCAAATTTCTACTTCTGAAGCATGGTGAAATCAAAGTACAGTATTTGCAAATAGATTATCTGAAAATTCCCAGGTTTTGCTTCTGCTATAACATCACTAATTCCAACTTCTTTGGCAATGGCAGAGACATTTCAAATACGCTAAAAAATATTTAATTATTATTATATATAAAATATTTGAAATTAATAAGATCTTAGACATTGGTTGTTCTACATTTTCGTACTTCATCACAATCTATCTTCCAATTTCTCTGTGAGTTGATCCTTTTGTTTCATTTTAACGATTCTGTAAACTCAGCTATCAGTAGGGATGACTGATGACACAGTATTTTGACATAACTATCTTCCTTTTAATTATGCTAATTGATTATTTTTATAATAATATCCATAATGCTCAATAGTGTTATTATATTAATTTGCTCGAATCATGTTCACGAAAAGATATTTTATCTGCCGCCATAATTTTTGGTGTTACCAACTTATTTTTTTACAGCAAATAGGAGAAAAAAGAAGAAATGGTGGAAGTTACGAAATCTGCCATATATATGTAAAAATGCCTATTTATGATTTTTTTTTTAAAAATTAATTCGAAATATGCCGGGAGGGGCCGGGCCCCGGATGGGCCAAAACCCGGGCTGTTGGTGGGCCGGGCTATCGGGCTAAATGGCATGTCCGGCCCAACCCCCTAATTTTTTCCACTAGCCCAGCCCACCACCCTCTTACCAGGTTGGGGGGTTGGGCCGGTTATGGGCCGAGTTAGGTGGGCAGGTCTCGGTCCCACCCGGCCCAATTGATAGGCTTAGCTTGATTCAATTGACTTGAGGTTTTTTCTCAGGGTGCCAATTGGGAAAAGTACATCTAGATGGTTCCTTTAATCTAAGAAGTTCACCCACTTTTTTTGGTAATAGCATAGCTATACACAACTTGTTGTCTCAAAGAAAAACCAGCACCTATTGGACTTACACCTAACAAGCTAAGGTAACATAGCTCAGAAATAATCAATAACTAAACAGCAAAAACAGGCACATTTGTAGCAGTCTTCTGACTCCTGGAGCAGCTCTCACATTGCAAGCAAAGGCCACACCCTTAGCAATTTTCTCTACAAATCTACTCTTGTCTTCAAATATCCTTTGGTTCCTTTCCAACCAGATAGCATGAATCCCTTCACTGTATACCATTTTAAAGATCTATGCTTTTTGGGATTTCCTCTTTCCTTGTGTGATGCTCGTCCCAATTGCTTACATTATAATTATGTTTTTGGAGCCAATGCATCAACCTGGTCCAAACAGTTGTAGAAAACACACATTTAGCAAATAGGTGATCCCTTGTATCTTGGAAGGAAGTACAAAATACACAACCAACATCAATCCATACCTCAATTCAGCAATCTATCTCCTATAGGTAGTATGTCTTGAAAGTGTAGCCAAAGTATAAAGATGGTCTTGCTCTAGCATCATTCTGAACATAAAACACTTTCAAGGAACTCTGGTAGTCTGTTCCAAAAGCTGGAGATAAGTTTGTCTGATATCACTCTTACCAAGAATTACAAGTTGCAGTTAGGAGACTGTTACTCTTGCCTCTATAGTTTTCTTCACCATCTAACTAGCTTGACTAGGTATTGGCATTTGGTCCAACAGTTCATTTTTATGTAAAATGTGTGAAACCACTTAATCCACATTTTGTCTTGTTTATGAGCTAAATCCCAAAAACTCTTAGATTGAGCAACTTTATTTATAGTTTTAAGTTAATGAGACTGAGTCCACCGACACATGCATTTGGGAAAGCATATCTGTCCTATGACATTAATGCTCTCTTTGTTCCAACAGTGAGCCTCTATTGATTTCCTCACCTTAGAAGGAATTTGACATAGATGAGACAAATAAGTTTGGATGCCAACTAAGACTGTCTGAGTCAATTGAATTCTACATGCATATGAGAGTTGTTTAGTAGTTCAAGAGGAGATTCTATCCACCATT
The DNA here is from genome assembly GCF_029784015.1 of Lycium ferocissimum. Classification (NCBI taxonomy): domain Eukaryota; kingdom Viridiplantae; phylum Streptophyta; class Magnoliopsida; order Solanales; family Solanaceae; genus Lycium; species Lycium ferocissimum. The sequence continues at coordinate 53,029,446 of NC_081347.1, forward strand.
TTCTCTATTAAAGGTTACCATAGAATCAGAGACAATTTCTTAGTTGCCAATGATACTTCCAAATACCTGAATGGAATTTTTCTTTGGCAATAGCCTAACTGTCCCAGTATAAGATCCTTTTCCCATTGAAAGATTCCTCCAAAGTAGACTGAACCTTTATCCATAATGGCCTGTAGGCCAGAAGCAGTTGAAAACTGAATGAAGTATTGATAAACATAGGCAACAGATTTAGCATCACCTCTTGCAAATAATAGCAAATCATCAGCAAACTAAGATATGTAATGCCCAGCTTAGCATATCTAGGGTGAAATGTAATTGCTTTAACAATTTTCAAATCATTCAATTGCCTGCTTAAATATTTCTATAGCAACTAGGAAAGGGGATATGGGGTCACCTTGTCTAAGGCCCTTAGCAGCTTCAATGAGTTCTGTAGGTTCTCCATTAACCACCACAAAATAGTTGATAGTTTTTACACATTCCATAATCCAGTTAGTGAATTTTGTAGGGAAGCCAATCCCTTCCATGCATCACATGTTCTAAATAGATCCACTCAGATAAATCATAGGCATTCTTCAAATCCACCTTCATCATATACCTAGGGGACATGTTCTTCCTAGTATACCCCCTTTACCAGTTCATGAGCTAATATAATATTATCAGCTATCTTTCTTCCTAAAACAAAATCATCCTGGACCTCACAGATAATTGAAGGGATGACGGATTGGAGTCTACCAGCTAGGACTTTGGAGATGATTCATGTACTTTTCACGAGCTAATTTCGTCAAAGATAAACGAAATGTATTTTGAAAGTACTCAAGTTTGATAGACATAAAAGATTAGAACTGCTGGTCAAATAGATATTTAATGAATCACGATTTTATATCAATCCCCAAACACAAATGACTATATATTTTTATCACATTTTTCTGCATCATAACATAGAGATATATCTTGTTTCAGCTATTTGGATCATTTTATGTTTTAGATATCCTAAAGTGATAATTTAACAGAAAACGGTTTCCTCGAAACATCATAAATACTTAACCTTAAGTATTGTTTAATTATGTTAAATATTTAACCAAACCAAATCCAGCATGTGTCCTTAGTCCCAAAAAAAAAAAAAAAGTGATTTCGTCATAGCAGATTATAATACTAACTGAATTAGTTGAACCAACCTTAGTTATATTAGCTTGATTAATAAATGCTATTAATCAAGTGACATAATTGGGACGATTGATGAATACTAGTCAAATTTTGATTGCTAATAAACACTGTTAAGCATCTATCATAGGCTGTTGTTTCCATACTGTTTAATTTCTTTACTAAAAACTAATTCTTAAATGGTTTTGAAAGACAACTGCATATGCATTTGACGAATTAAAAATCAATTATAATATAATCGAAGTGAACTCAAGTAATAGAGCTTCCCCTCCCACTATTTTGGGTCACTATAATAAATAATTACAATTTATAATTGTAATCTTTATGAATTTCTCCTTTTTAGAAAAATAGAAGTTCATTTTTAATATTATGAAAAGAGGTATATAGAAAGGTTTAACTTAATAATGGATGCAAAATCCAGATTAAATACGTGGTCAGTTCTATTGTTGTGAAAATAACATCTCAACATTCTAATAGTGTGAAACTATTGAGTCCGGAGCCAAAATGGCTTCTTTTTACAGCCATTACACCAAAATGGCATGCCTTTTTTTTTTTAAACCCAAATGGGTATTTCGTGCATATTGCACGAAATGCAACAAATTTTGTTTTTTTTTTTAATTTCGTTTTTATATTAAAAGCGAAATTAAAAAAAAAAAAAATTTGTTGCATTTCGTGCAACATTAACTGTCTTCTTTAGCAATGCCATAAACAAATTTAAAGAACGAAATACAACTATTCTTGTGGTGAAAGCACGTTTCATTTCAAAGTTATGCTTGGGACCGGATAACTAAACATAACTAAAAGTACCATTTTCCTCCGGCGTAAATGACTTTTAGTTAAACACAACTAAAAGTACGCGGATCCGGCATAACTAAATATAACTAAAAGTCTCCATTTCCCCTCCAAAGATATTCGGCTTGCATTTCTAAGAAAGTATGCCTCGGATCGAGCTTGCATTTTAATCTTCTTATGCGGATATTGTTCCAACTCACATGCTTAATCTCGGTTTACAAATTAACAACAATTAACATAAGTATGAATTCGACTTGAGACAAGCAACCCAAGCGATATGTCCAACTTAACGGAATATAGAGTACTAGATTTTTCGAATCCGAGCTATTAAATTTAAAGTAACCATAAAACTTTGCGTCCGTAGCGGTGAGTTTGTGGTAATTAAGTTATATCCCAAAGAAATTAACAAATCAATATTCTGATTCGTGTGGATCTCGTATATATACTTCAAAACCTAACAATAAATTGTTCGAATTAAGCGAATAGTAGTTAGTATCTCACGTTAATGACAATGGGTTCGTGCCTCCGTGGTGTTTAACAATTAACATCTTGCTATACAATGCAACCCATAATTAGTTTGGAATGACAAATACATATATATGCTTCAAGGCAAAGTACGCCCGCCCATAAGGCATAAGTATGCCCCGGCATAAGTTTGATAATTCGTTAACAAATTTATGCGATGGGGGCATACTTTTAATGGGCAAACTTGTATCTTGGACCCGCATAACTTTGTGAAGGAATTATCAAAGTTATGCCGGACCGGCATAACTAAACATAACTAAAAGTCTCGCCTCCGAGGCGGACTTTTAGTTAAACACAACTAAAAGTACCGGATCCGCATAACTAAATATAACTAAAAGTACGCCTCTCCAAGATATTCGGCTTGCGTTTAAGAAAGTATGCCTCGGATCGAGCTTGCATTTTAATCTTCTTATGCGAGATATTGTTCCAACTCACATGCTTAATCTCGGTTTACAAATTAACAACAATTAACATAAGTATGAATTCTTAGGACAGACAAGCAACAGCCGATATGTCGACTTAACGGAATATAGAGTACTAGATTTTTTCGAATCGAGCTATTAAATTTAAAGTAACCATAAAACTTTGCGTCCATGACGGTGAGTTTGTGGTAATTAAGTTATATCCCAAAGAAATTAACAAATCAATATTCTATGCATTCGTGTGGATCTTCGTATATATACTTCAAAACCTAACAATAAATTGTTCGAATTAAGCGAATAGTAGTTAGTATCTCACGTTAATGACAATGGGTTCGTGCCTCCGTGGTGTTTAACAATTAACATGCGCTATACAATGCAACCCATAATTAGTTTGGAATGACAAATACATATATATGCTTCAAGGCAAAGTACGCCCATAAGGCATAAGTATGCCCCCATCGGCATAAGTTTGATAATTCGTTAACAAATTTATGCCGATAGAACATACTTTTAATGGGCAAACTTGTATCTTTGGACCGCATATCCTTTGTGAAGGAATTATCAAAGTTATGCCGACATACTTATGCCAAGTCCGCCCATTACATAAGTATCTTGTCCTAGATAACTTTGGTAATTCCTTAACAAAAGTATCTTGCCGGTTAGCGCATAGCGAATTTAAACTGCTACACTGCGAATTTTTTTTTTTTTAAAATTTTGGTCGCACGTGGGTTCGAACTTTGGAACCTATGGGTGTGCCGAAGGGCAAAATTTAAAGATTTCAAACAAGTCTAGTATTATAAATCATTGGTTCAAAGATTAATGGAAAGGAAGAAAATTGATGGCAAAGAGAAGAAATTTAATGGAGGAATTCTTGAAATTTCTAATATGGTGGAGGAGAAGGGGTTGTGGTGTATAAATAGGGAAGAGAATAGAGAGAGACGTTGAGGGAAGGAAAATATTAAAGGAAAATGGTTATTTTAAGTTTTTAACGGTTAAAAACTTAAAATAACCATTTTCTCTTTAATATTTTCCTTCCCAAAAAAAAACAAAATTTGTTGCATTTCGTGCAACGTTACATCTAAATACCCATTTGGGTTTAAAAAAAAAAGGCATCTTGGCATTTTGGTGTAATGGTAAAAAAGCGGGTCACATTTTGGCTCTCGGACTAAAACTATTATACAAAAAGATAGACTACTGAAATAATCAAGCATAGTTATATCTTACCTTATCTAAGTCTTCATTGACTTCTGATCTAATACCTAAGTTAAGTTCTTTCTTTGGCTTTGTTCTCACAATAGGCTTTCCTGTCGTGGTTATCTCCATCACATTGGACTTCAAATGGACTCCATCTGCACCGTTTGCAACCACAATGATGAATCAATTTACCACATATTTTTTGAATGCTACATTGCCAACAAATTTTGGCTAGACCTTGGTCTATTTAGCAAGTTTCCACCCATCAAGATTCAAGCCCATTGGCTTCATATCATAAATACCATTAGCATGCCCATACGAAATGACCTGCTCGACTGGCAGTAATTCTATCCCTTTGCACTTTGGTACTTGTGGCTAAACCGGAACAACAATGTTTTTAACAGCAAAGCTGCCACCCTTTCCACACACATTGTGGTAATGCGTGCTATGGAATATAAATACACAACTTCTTCCTCCTGCTCGCAACAAAATAATAATAAGACCATTGCTGTCAAATGGATTCCTCCACCCTAAAAACACTTCAAACTTAACACAGATGGTGTTTTTCCTAGCAATGACAATTCTGGTGGAATGGATTATTGGTTTTTGGAAAAAAATTACTGCCTACAACCACCTTATACCGGAACTTCAAGCCTTCCAACATGGGCTTCAGCTAGCAGAACATCAACTCATACCTATCGATATAGGAACTGACTCCACGGAAATCCTCCAATTACTGCAACATCCATGTACTAACTATCAATCTTATATTAATCATTGCAGGTGCCTAGGTGCCTATTGAAGAGGTTGGGGCATCCAGCGGTCCAGCATAGTTTCAGAGAAGGGAACAAATGTGCTCATATTTTGGCTAAGTTAGGATCCAAGCTGCCAATATGTAACCAGTTATATAGCATGTCTCCTGCACAGGCAATAGTCCAAGCAGATAAAGAAGGAGAAACGTCTAGTAAAATAGTTTCGTTGTTTATGTGTAATAATTTGGCAAGCTTAGGAAATCTCTATGTAATCGCTATCAATGATAGTGACCCTGTATCTACTACTACTTATGTAACGTTCTAGTATTAATAAAAATTTCTGTTCTACCCAAAAAAAAAAAAAAAAATTCTAAATCAAATTTTGTTTTTGCCCTAATAGGATTCACAGCGCGTTGATGCCATCATTTTAGTCTTGCTACTTGATATAACACATTTTAGTTCAATTACTTTGTGTAGTTTTTTTAATAGCTTTTACATTAAATATTTCATAAGAAACAAATAGAAGCTTAATTTGATAGTGTACTACAAATAGATTTGTGCAGGTCTGCATCGTTACATTTTAATAATGGTGGACTCTTAGGTGACACTTTGAAAGTAAAATAACCGAAAATTAACCGAACGTATCGATACAAAAGAAAAATCGAGATGATAAAACGGTTTCGATAAGTCTAGTTTTGATTATACAAAATGAAATAACTGAGGAATTCGAATGGTATAATTTTTTTTAAAATAACCGACTGAACAGCCCCATTGACACACGTACTAACAGCATCACAACTTTGAAATTTTAAAATTCATGTCTTTTACGAATTACCATTTGCAGTTATACATGAAATTTGTATTGTATGATCATTTAATCCTTTATTATATTCTTAATTAGATTAAGAACTTCAATGGAACCGATATTGACATATTTGGCTTAGGTCTCTGAAGAGTTCGTGTGGAGGTTTCAATTCCCTACATATCACCTTGCAGCTACTGGCGTTAAAGCTTCCTTCAAATTTCAACTGAATGCCTACTATATGGTATACATCAATTCTATCCATTATGTTGAGACTTTTTGAAAATAGGTCCAACACTGGTATAATCTCTTTCATACATTAAAACTATGTCAAACATGAAGGAAGACCAGGAAAAAACAAAATAATAAAAAAACACAAAAACGAAAATGCGTACCTTGGGTAGAACTAATCACTTTCCGATTCCCTTGATTTGTTGTTTGTTTATTGCCTTCTCTTTTATGATCTTTCTGCATATTCTCAGTTCAAGAATTTCTTTTCACTCTGACCTATCTTAAATTAAACTTGTTCATGCATCCCTACTGAAAATTTAATAACATCTCATATATTTCAAAAATTATGTGCCCTACGTTCTAATGACAAAGAGAGGTCTCATTCACTCAATATCATGAACTTCATAGAAAGAGAAGAGATGTCACCACCCATGGTAGCTCGTCCATCCTCTCGTGTTGAAGATTCCCAACATTAGCATTAGTTTGGGCAATAACAAAGCCTACAAATACGTCTATAGCGCGTTGCATGTCACGAAAAGTCTGATCTGGTTCTGGTTCTGGTTCACCCTAAATAAGTAGAGGGACTTCATCTACCACCTCCAAAACTCCGCATTCCCTGGAGCTCCAGGTACATAGCGTGGTTATGATTCCCTTGCCACTCTAGGACGATGACCCCTTGGCCTAGACTGTGGTTGTGTTGTGGCCCGTCAGAAGCTGCATCTGGAATGACTAGGACCCTACTGTTAGCATTCACTAATCTTATGCTTGCCATATTTTTAGAATATATAATCACACGTGTCAATCTGAATTCTTTCCTAAATCGGGCTCTAATTGCATGATCTAGAATAATATGAATGAAGTGAAACAATTCCAAAATGATCTTGTAGCCTCCTTATTATAAGTGTGGCACATAACATACACAAAATGAAATTCTACTAGAAACGTTTCCTGATACCCTTGAACATACTCTAAACCTACTGATTTGAAGTTGTCACGCCCTAAGTTAGGAGTAACATGATCGGTACCTGAATACTAAGAAAACTTTGTAGACCTGTCTACCCATTTTCAGAACATTTATTTCTTTAACATAGCAGAAACTGTTGGGCTAAAACGGCCCAAAGATAGTCTTAACGTGATGTGATATTGTCCGTTTTGGGCTACGCCCGCACGGTTTTCCCAAAAGGCCTCACATCATTAAGAGTATCCAACTCCTTATAAATAGTTCCCTTTTCTTTTCAGCTATCAATGTGGTATTTGGGTCAGAGATTCAGCATGTCTATGTGTCACCTACACTGTCAGAGTATTAAGGCTGTGAATGCGTCTTCAAAGCTATGAGTGAATGCGTCTTCAAAACTATGAGTAAAGGTCGTAAATCGGCCCATAGACGGGCAAAGGCACTAACCCGGGCCTCACGCCACACTCCGCCATCTTCATACTTATCCCACCAAACCATTGGCTCTGATATCAGTTTTTGGGCTAAAACGGCTCAAAGATAGTGTTAACATGATGTGATATTGTCCCTTTTAGGCGGCGCATGATTTTTAAAAGTAGCTCATGACTCTGGGTTAAAGTATCCAACTCCTTATAAATAGTTCACTTTTCTTTTCAGCTATCAGTGTGGTACTTTGTTCGCACACCCAGCACAAACATTCTTGTTAGCATTTGTCTTAATAACCTCATCATAATTGAAAAATATAAGTTAGGCTCATAGTCTGCTAAGTACTAAATAAAGTGATAAATATCAACATACGTAAAATATAAACCCCTTGTACAAAACTACACCCCCCACGGTATGTCAATGGAACCTTTATCAACATACATGGGAGTCATGGCACGAGATACGTCCTCAGCTATTAAAAAGAGTAAAGTAACTAAGTAAGCTCTCACATGTGTAACATAAGTGGGGTCACCAAGCGTAAGTCAACTGAAGGACACACCTACATACATCTTCAGCTGAAAAGACGTAAACTATTATTTCGTAGATTGATTATAAGAATGACTCTTTATAAAGGGGAGGAAAAAGTTGTGAACAACTGAATAATACATGCAACATTTACCTACATATCACAATTGTAACTAATTTATCATTGGTAGGTAGAATGAACTGAACAGTATAAAATCTGTTGGTCCATCATAATTTGTTAACAATTGAGAATCATACACTGCTTTGTCTGCTAATGGTCAATTGAGCAGGCTCATTATCTCTACATATTATCACGTCCCCAACTACTCTTATAGGCAGAGTTAATGTATGCCCAATAGCAAACAAGCTCTGCCAACAAATTTCTTAGGTAAAGGTTATTTTCTTAAAGAAAATTTAAGCGAAGCCATAAAATGAAGACAAAAGTACAATCCATGCAAACTTAATAAAAAATAGAACACACTGAAAGCAAAAAACTTATATGGGCGACCTATTCTTACCATACTTCCACTGATGAAAACTGCCAATCTATTCTTTCTTTTCTCCTTTAACCATTCTTCATTTATTTACGACATATACTCTGCTAAGATCATTAAACAAGAAGAAAAAAGATGCGTGCAACAGTTGGAGAATACTTGATTTTGCTCTGAACCAAAGCTATACAATTCCACTAGATTTTAGGATTAATAATACATATGTACATATATATGCACGCAGTTCACCATGAGTCTCACTAATGACAACTGGAACTCAAGAGTTAAATCGACTTCACTAATCTGAGGAAGATATCTCCACTTGTGAAACATCTTTTGAGGATTTCTCATAGTAAATATGTTACCAACATGTTTATATGAATAACCTGCCGTTTAAGAAATGCACATATGCCCTCTCTATCATTTTACGTTATGCACATGTGCCATCTTTTCCGGTGAGGGCATAAATCATGTAGCTAACCACAAGTATAGGCATCAAAAAAGCATAAATGGGTAATCTATATTCACTTTACGACTTGTACAGGCAAGCATAGTCGAACTATAAAACACGAAAGTGGAATCTGCACAAAAGGCCAGGTTCCCTGCTGATTATGTACCAACTATGTACCAACTGTTAGCCAGCTTGTCATCAAATTCCAAATCAAATTAACCTTTCATAAAACCTGGCTTACCATCTATGAACACATATTCTTCTCTCCACGAAAAAAGCAAAGACATAATTTATGTCAAAAACTATGTGATTGGTGCAAAGATCTTTCCTCTAATTACCTTCGTTCACAGATCTAAACACAAATTATCATGTAAGCATCAGATATTGAACAAACACGCCTTTAATGCACTATCTGTCACAATAAAACAAATAAAGCTCAAAATAACACAAACGAAAACTGAGAGTAGAAAACAAACAAGTGCTAATTTCTAAAGGTACCAATTATGGCAAAAGTAACCTCAATCTGTAGCCTTTGCAAACAAGAATAAATGCATTTAGTGTATAAACCGAGATGTCAAAAGAACATCACTACAGAACCTTGTTTCTCTTCCTCAACAATGTCAAGAAAAATAAGGATCACAGAGAAAACCAAAAAAGACTACCTTCTATGATTCTTCGAGTTATTATTTTACCTCTGCTATTTTGATCGCCACCTTTGGAGTTTTATGCAATTGAATAGTTGAAAGGAACTACCAGTTGAAGTTTAAAAGGAAAACAAATTGTACTCAGGACCTTCTAAAGAACATAATTCTATTGAATATTGGGTATTGTTTGGTAATCCTCCACTATGAAATGATAAAACAAAGAAGATTTTGAAAGAGAAAAGGTTACTAGTTGGCAAGAATCTTGTTGCCCCCGAAAACAATTCTGTATCTATTAGCAAAAATCGCTGCTACAGTACACATGGGGTTGGAAATTCAGCAACCCATGACAGCACAATTATACACAAAGCTACTAGATCGCTTTCGTCCAAGCAAGTTCCACTGAGGTGGTCCTTCACTTGGAACCCATGCATTCACTTCGATATGACCTTCGCCCATGGCTCTAGGCCCTCCGATTACAATGAGCTTATCACCACAAGCTCTAAAAGCCAAACCCCAACCATTCATGGAAGCTGCTCTTTCAGGCAATCTTCCTATGCTAACCCATGCTTTATTTTGCTTCTCGTACTTCCTCACCGCCATGTCGGCATAATCAGCAGCATACAAATCATTATTTACAACTGCCACCAAAGGAGGTGCTTCAGATGCAGCAGGCGTATCTGCATCAGCTCGGACAGGAGACATGCTGGGGATTTCAGTCCATTTTTCTGTTTCCATATCGTATTCCTCTCCACAAGTCAATCGTGAAATTGACTCAGTTCCTCCAATGCCTCCAATTACATAAAATTTTTTGTCCATGAATACCGCAGAACACATCTTACGCGGCTTATTCATGCTTGGTAAAGTCTTCCACGTTCCCTTCTCTGAATTGTAAAGTTCCGCTGAGCTTAGGATTCTGCCCCGTGAGTCACAACCGCCAGCTAGGATGGCGATCTCCCTGAGGCTGGCAGAGCCAAACAAACACCTCGGTGCATTCATTTGCATTCCAGATGACCAAGTGTTTGTCAGTATACTGTAACGATAAATAACATGTGACAAAATCTCCTTTCCAAACACGAGCAGCTCTGTGCCAACTGCCAAAGACTCCTTATCCGAGAACACAAAGCATTCATTGGGATCCATTGATGGTAGATGCATCCAACGGGAACGAGTGGGGTCAAAAGCTTCCCATTCAAGTAGCTGGCAAGAAAAATAAACCCAGTGCTCAACCACATCATTTTGCCGGCGCAATCTGTAAAGCTCCCCACTCCTAATTAATGAGCGAAAGCTAGTATTCAAAGATGCAATAGCGCCATAATCAGATCTGGAGCAATGAATGAGACAGCTAATCGAGTTATCTCGGCCAATCACAGGTATAAGAGAACTCGAATCAGAATTATCTGCAGTACTATGTTGATTACCAGCTTGGTCATCTAGAGCGCCTTCTCCGTTGGGAGAATCAGATCGCTTGCGTTGCAAAACTTCATTCTCCTGATTATTTTCCAATGGCCTTTTACCGCGCTGAACTTCAATCCTATCAACGCTGTAATTCATGCAGGCTGCCCAGTTGCTTTCTCTTGGAAAATCCCTCGGAACCAAACAAGACAGGTCTTCCAACATGTCGTCCAGGTTCAACCTGGAAAGAAGAACCAATACCACGGCCTAAAAATGCTCCTCGTCACCAAGCTGATATCTACTGAAGAAAAATTGACATGCGAATCAGAGAATTCGAAATAAGAATCCGTCGAAACACAGACAGAAACCTACTGAATTCTAGGAAACCGAATTACAAAATTCTCCCTCATCAAAGCACAAGAAAAGAAATCTCTAAATGAATTTCCATCGACATCAATTTCATACCAAAATAAAGCAATCCCAGTAAAGCCAATATCTTATACCAAATAAAGCTAATCCAGATAACGCAAACGGAAGGACTAGCCATGAGAGGAAAAGATAAAAGTAAACATCCGACTACGTGGTCGTTTAAGAACAGGGAATAACAATCCAGACAAAGTGATTCCTACAAAGATTTGTTTCTTCAATACACATCATAACTGCAGAAGCCAGTACACCCTCAAAAGACAATCGAATTCTCCAGAAACGACAAATACAGATAATCAGAAACACCTCAAAGAACCAACAATCAATCAATTAGCATGAAAGAACAAAGACTAACAATACAGATTAAGTAACTTCTTATAAAAAAATAATTTTTTTAATAAATACAGTAACTAATGAATATCAGTAGATCCTCCAAGACGATTGAATGGCACGAAATTTACAGACTTAGAATCAAAAGCGCCCTAAAAGTTGAAGCTTTCAAGAAAAATGAATAACAATGCAGATAAGTGACTTCCACAAAGATTCAATACATATTATAACTGACCCAAAAGTGACATAGAAATTGAAGCTTTCACTCAAAGAATAAGTGAACTCCACAAAGATTCAATTTATCAAAAAAATGAGGGATACCTTTATCAGAAACACCCAAAAGCAACATAAAAACTTCAACTTTGGATCAAATGAGCAAGCAAGGATAAAAATATATAATCCAGATTAAGTGACTTCCACAAAGATTCAATTTTTTCAATTCAAGAAATGAGAGATACCCTTTATTAGAAACAGCCAAAAGAGACATAAAAACTGAAACTTTGGATGAAATGAGAGCATGCAAGAAGTCACCGACCCAGATCTCTTCTTTCAGATCATAAAACACCCATTCTTGCATTCATTTCAATCACACTAATTCTATTACATCTCTTTATCACTTATAAAATAAATAGAAAAAGAAGAGATTGCAAACATATGAAAAGGGCTATTACTTATGAATTGGATAAGAAGTACCTGATTAGATTTATTTATGTCACAACAACAACAATCACTTTCTCTATGTACACATCTTCAACTTAAAATTCTACTCTCTCTCTCTCTCTCTCTGTGATTCTGTGTATAAAGGGGGCCTGAAATTTTTTACTCTCTGTTTTTTTTAATTTTTGTGATTTGGGTTGTGGGTTTCAAGTATTAGTTTGTTCTCTTGGATTTTCTGTGCAACCAAAGTATACTCTGTAGGCTTCCGCTTTAGAGGACTCTTGTATCTCTCTTCCACCCCTTCCTATGCCAACTATTGTTAAATAAATAGAGATAATAAAAATAAATAAACAAAACACTTCTAAGTATTACTTTTTTGAGTTTTCAATCTGAAATATGAGTGTTTGTGTTTTTTACCTAAATTATCACTAACTATTTATCAAACATACTTCAACTAGTATCCGATGTGCGTGGTGTACATTTTTTTTGTTTAAAAATGATGTCAAATGGATAATTAAAGGAATTAATTTAAAAATTGAAAAAATTAAGAGATATGCATGAAAAACACATCTGAAATATCACTTTTTTTGTTAGTTTCCAGCACTATCACACACTAGTCGAGGTGAGTTTTGATAAATAGTTGGTGATAGTTCAGGTAGAAAACGCAAACACTTGATAGTTCGGGTGTGTTTTGACAAATAGTTGATAATAGTTCATGCAGGAAACACAAACACCTGATAGTTCATGCAGGAAGCTCACAAAAAAAGTGGTACAGGTGTATTTTTTTTACCATTAGCTCAAATAAATAACACCAACATCAATATACTCATTATAATACCACAAGTGATAAGATGTGGGAGAGTAGGATGTCCATAAATTTCATCTCTACATTTGTGGGGTAAAGAGGTTGTTTCCATAGACCCTATACTCAAAGGAAAACTTCTAAATAAATATTGTTTACTAAAAAAATAAAAACTGTTCAATCCACATAACAATTGTTTACATACTCAGATATAGACAGCTGGGTATGTGTTTATGCATATGCTTTTTACCATTGTGTGTAGGGAAAATACATTAAAAAAAAACCCCTACGTATACTCGGATTAATTATGATGCACCCAATCTTTGCGGGCCACCTATTACCCCCTGGCCTTATTTTTTCTGTATTTTTGTACCCTTTTTCGGCCATTTTCGTGTCAACCGAAGCGACGCGCATGAGGGTATAAGCGCTTAAAATCCAACCAAATACACCTCAAATCTCAACCAAACAGCCCCAAATTTCAAGTTTCGAATTCCTCTTGACGTTTCAGTTCTTTTTAGATATTACCCATTCAAATCGGAGTTCGTTTGCGGCAACCCGAAACTTCGAACTCGAAGCTTCAATGGAGCTCGTCAATGGCGAACTGCTTTGCTTTGGATTTTTCACCTTTCCATGGTTATTACGTTCTCTAGTTTCGACGTCCTTCTCCAATAGGTTCAATCCAACAAATGAATCCAAAAAACACTAGCTCACCTTTAAACTTCTTCAAAATATCAAAAATGGAGGTTTTCAAAACTTTATCACTTCCAAGCTTCTCTAATCAGTCAATAAAATGAGTTTTAGCTCCAATCTATCATGACAAGCCGATTTCAACAACACATGGGCAACACCCAGATTTCAATCCGCAGCTTTCGGACAATGAAGAAACCAACAATGGTAGTTCACGTTTTCAAGCCCACATTCAGTTTTCAAATCTCAAAGTTCACTTAGGTTCAGCTCAAATTCATACTTCAAACAATAACTCCCAATCTAAATCACAAAAATCAAATAGATTTGCATAGATCTAAATCATGTTTTCAACAATTTTTTTTTTTTTTTAACTTTTAGATCTGTTCGTGACTAATGTAAACTCAAATAATGACACACTACTTCAAGAAAATCACCAACAACAGTGGTTTCTATTTTTAGATTTTCTGATTTTTTTTTTTTTTTTTTTGTAGTAATCAATCCAAGAAGACTTGAGCAAACTGAAAAAAAAATGATGAAGAAGAAGACTGGGCGCGTGTATCACACCTAACACTAAAAAAGTGGTGGTCGTGTAAAAATGGCCAAAAAAGGGTACAAAAATACAGAAAAAATAAGGCCAGGGGGATAATAGGTCGCCCGCAAAGGTTGGGTGCGTCATAATTAATCCGAGTATACGTTGGGGGGAGGGGGGGGGGTTTATGTATTTTCCCACTGTGTGTACATAAAAAATAAAAGAAGTAAAAAATATATTAAGTGGGGATTGATTCGTAGTTTTCTGTAACTAACTCAACATTTAATTAAGTGGACCATTTAGTCTTATTGTAGTATGGGTTCCAACAGGAGTCCGTAACTTAAATGAATCAAAAAGTGATATTTGAGACCAAAATAACCCATTAAAAAAACGATATAAGTACCTTTTGCGCACTAATTTAGTGCGCAATAGGGGTTTAATAAAACAGCCCAAACCCTTTGTTCATTGGCCAAAAGTTTTGAAATTCACGTTTTTTCTGTACTTTGATCAAAGATTAGTCATGTTTCAAAACACCGGAATATCAATATTTTATATAGAACTTGATATCTTTTTCTGCGAACAATAATGTAGGCTCAACACATCAAGTATACATGTACGTTTGGATCATCAATTTAGGCGTTGTAAAGTGTCCCGAAGTAAGTTTTGTTTGTTTGGAAACTTGTTATCTTTAGGTTTAAGTATTTTATTTTATAGGATTTTGATTAATTTAGGACGTCGCATGAGTTATTATTAAACGACAATAAAAACCAAAATAACTAATTATCATTAAGAAAATAATACCAAAAAAAATATAATATTAACATAAAATGTACATTTTTTTTTTACAAATACACAATCTCCATCCCCCTAGGTCCCACACGTGGGAGCCTTTAGAATAACCCTAGGCCTAAGGCAAACCCACCACCCCCACCAACCTCACCATAATCTCCATCCCCCTTCTTCCTCCTAATCCGTACATGCTCTATGGCATAATCATCCTGCCTTCCCTTCCTTGGGCCCCTGTTAAAAATATGCTTCCTATGGAAGACGGCGGTGGCCGAAATGTCATCAGCCTCCGAAAATGAGTCAATCGCAGTAGGAGACGAGTCCACAGGCGTCCTGAAATAACATATAAACAATTTAGTTTAAATTTATTCTAAACTAAACATGAAATAACATATAAACAATTAACTAATACATTATTTTATTGTAAAAAATCAAACCTGTGTGTTGACGGGCTCCTGAGATGGCTGGTGAGAGGGCTCCTCAGCTAGCTCCTCAACGGGCCCCGGAGCCGAAGATGTAGATAGTGCTAAAGCTGGAGCTGGAACCTAAGAAATGGGAAATAATATAATAATTAGTATAAATATTTTAATTTGTTAAAATAATTATTTTAAAACTTACATCTTGGCTCGAAAACATGTCGAAGTCCTCGAATAAGGACTCGAAGTCCAGCTTCGTGCCACCCTGTAGATCATGAACTGGCCGCTCATCCTGTGAATGACGAACTGGCGGTTGTGCAGACGATGGCAAGAACATGTAATCTGAAAATAAATCTAGCGTATACAGAGGTGTCGACGGTCGCCTTGAAGTCGACAAATGCTCTGAAGTCGACGGTTAGTAAAAAGTTGATTGGATCTCTGAAGTCGAAGGAGGCTACTAGGATGGAGCTGGAACTGGAACATGCTCGTCAGGTTCATCTACTAGACCACCAGCCCCTCTGGCCCCACCCTCTCTGTCCCTACCACCTCGGCCACCAGCCCTTCTGCCCCTACCCACTCGGCCACCAGCCTCTCTGGCCTACCCCCTCTGTTACCCCCCCCCCCCTTCTGCCACCACCACCTCCAGCATTACCATGACCACCCGCTGCCTGATGCGGGATCTCTGGAACATGCTCGTCGAGACTGTTATACCCTATTTTTACCAGGGTCAAAATAGTTTACAACATCCGGGTAATTCCGGGGTTATTTAAAGTTAAGAGTCGCCACCTAATTATTATGGTGAATTAGGACACCTAAAGTTAATTAAAGTAATTATCTAAAGTTGATTTTATTTTAAAGTCTACGAAACCAAAAGATTCTAGGTAAGGGTTCAACTAATCTAGAGGGAAGGTATTAGGCATCCTCTAAGATCCATTAACAATGGTTAACCGACCGGACTTATATTAATTAATCTAAGTGTAAATGTAATATTCTAAATGTTCGGGAAATAACTTTTAAGTATTGTTAAAGTTTTAAAGGAAAATGTCATAATGTTATTAAAATAAGACTTGTAAAAGTAATAATTTGTATAAAAGAGTTTAGTTGTAAATAAACTGAAGGAAGCGTGCAACGTTTTATAAACATTTGTGAAAAAATAAGTTATACCGACCTATAAATTGAATGAGTTATTGGAAGATTAATATTGATAAAATTTAAAAGGTTTTATAGAAAGACTATTAGTTCAATATAAACTGTGCAAAGATGTTTTAACAAATACGTGTTCCAAATGTTGGAAAGGAGCTAAAGTGGAACAGTTATCTATGAAGACTAATTCGTTTTCTTATTCCTCAAACAAGCTAACGCTAGTGTGTAAAATTTATGGTGCCTTGGAAACATATCTTTCCTTTCAACTAAAAAATGCCGAACTTAGGAGGAACAACTAAGCTCACTTGATTTAAGACCCAAATTCGCTAATTAAGACATCCTAATATATAAAATAGGCTCGATCAAACATGGGTAGCTAAGTATTTATCCTAATCACTCAGTTAGGCAAAATGTTAGTCACACCAACATATAAACAACATCAGAATATAGAATTAAAATGACTAAAGCCATATTTGGCTTCCATAAAAGAGTGAAGTTTTCAGTGGTTCGCCGTTTGGCTAGCCACTCTCTTTGCTTCCTGTTTGGATGAATATCGAGAGAATAAGAACTGAATAGGAATGCGCGTTCAAGGTCCAATTTCCGCATAGTCTTAAAATGAGATCGTTAGGATGTGAGTTTTATGACGACTCCATTTCGCTCCCAAAATGTACATGTAAAGAAAAAGATAAAGATTAGCGATATCATCTAACAGTTCTATTGGAATACACAACTAGCCGAAAGTAAAACAAGAATGCAAAGCATGACAATGACGAAGGAGGCGAGCATCATGTTTGTATCTGCCCTCTGATCTCCAAACGTAATCAGGTAGAGAACCGAATGGAATGTAATTTCAGATACGGAATAGGCCAACTCAAGAAATGGAAACAGCATTCTAATTTTTAAAAGATCTAATGCACTACCTGCGCAATCTAGTCTTAGCTATTTATTTAGGCTGCCAACAAAACATGACATAAGGGCAAAGATAAAGCCAAATATCCTTAAACTTTCTACCAAGGGCGAATTTGTTATAAGACAGAGAACAATTTCACCTTTTTAAAAAAAGAAACCAAATGATGGACGACGAAACACATAAGACGTTCTAATGCATTTCAAGATAAGAAAAGAACAGTGGGGTTGAGATCAAGAGAAACTCATTCCTTTAGAGACCATTTTTAAAACTATAATATGAGAAGCCAATACTGTGAACAGATACGCAGCCAGTGAATGCCCAAGGAAAGCAGCAGATTGTTCAGGATAATTCAATAATTAGTAGCAGGTGTAAAAGATTCTCAGCAAATATTAGAATTAGAGAAGAAAACTTACAATCTACAAATTCGTATTTAAACAAACGGTTGTAAATGTCCTGATAACTAGAATCATAAAAAAAAAAAAACTTTTGCGAACTGCAGTAAAGCTTCCTTAATAGCATTCTAAGTTAGAAGATAAGTACCTCGTTCTCTCGTTTAAGTAAGGATACTAAATTCAGTTTTCTAAGCGACAAATAAAGTAAAGAATGAACAGAGTTTGGAATTTTTGAAATACCGCGCAAAGGATTATATTCTAACGTCATACATTACTCAAACATGAGATCAAAGTCAATCACATACAATCCAAAATCATGGCTTCTAATATAACTTACTATCTATATTCAGATTTGAATAACCTACTGTATTGATGTTTAAATATATCTGAACCATTTTAGCCTTAATATATAGGCGGGATTTTTTAACTACGAGGCAAAAGAAAGTTCGGTCATATTCTCTTGTCACATACTCAACCACGAAAACAACAACATTCTACGTCGTTCGTAAAACACAAACTAAAAATTACGGGGCCAAACAACGTCAGGGATTTAAAGAAAGATTCATATAACTTGAGATCATGATTTTTAACAGTACTTAAACACAAAATAATACATTCAAGCACCAATTGCATAAGAAACTGCTTGACCACTTTGGATATGATTTTCAAAATTCTGCTGTTTTACTTTGACAGATACTTAGCCTAGTTGAAGCCGAGACCAGTCAAAGAGTTAAAACACACACACATATATCCAAATTTGAGGCATCAGCACTATTTAATAAGGACATTTAACGACCTGTTGAAGCATAATGCAATATCTAGTCATGTTGACCCAGCTTAACACAATTTAACCTAAGTTAACATTCTTTTAAACCAACCGAGCATGCTGCTAATGTATTAACAATCACCAACAAGATTCATATTGACTTAGCTAGTCATGAGTGAGAAAAAAAAACGAAAATATCAATACTAGCAGCTAACCCCAACATATTAAAGCACACTTAACTACTGAACAAACACATCCATTTAATTATACTAGAATATAAACACACTTCACAGAACCATAAACTGAAACTTAACACTACAGTATGCTAAATCACACGGATAGTAAGCCAATCTAACACACGGACTAAAAAAAAAACTAAAAATGCTAAAACGAAGAAGGAAAGGGAGTCCACGGACCTTCTTCGGATACAGTGAAATGGGGCGTCGATGGCCTCGAATCTACTCGAATACGTCGAGCTAAGGGTGCTACGATTCAACCCAAAATTTCGATGGTACGAGAAATTAGTGATTCAGAGTAATATACGGCTACTGTTTTGAGACTCGAAAAGAACTCGGTTTGGACAAATTCAAGATTTTGAGTAGTAGTCGAAAAAATAAAGTTGAATGTGGTAAAGTAGTTGTTCCAAAAAAACCCCCTTTCGGCTGTGGAACTCAAAGTCATTTTATAGGTGGTAAAGGCTAGGGTTTTGTTTTTAGCTTGAGATTTTGGCTCCAAACAAAGTTCAAAGAGCCGTTTGAAGTCAAGAATCGAATCTCTGCCAATCGATCTTTCTTTGAAAGCTATTTTGATTTTTTGTGTTGACTCCATTAAAGAGGAGAGATGAGGGGACTGGCATTTTACCCAAAAAATGGAAAAGCTACTTCTGATTCTCGGAGATTATCGCGTCTTGAAGCAAAAAAGGGAAAACCCTTTCTCTGTCAACGACAGAGCTTAGGTAAAGCTGACGTTTTTGTATGGAAATGGCAAGGCAAGGCGTGTAAAGTTAAAGGGGTTCTGTTTTTATGCTAGAAATGGAGACGGAGGAGAAGAAGATGACGAGGAGAGGAGAGAGAGTAGAGAGAGACGAGAGAGAAGAGGGCTGCGGTCTAGGGTTGTTTGGCTAAAGGGTAAGGTTTTGGTGGTGGTGAAGAAAACGAAAATGGGCTGGATCGGGTCGGAAGTGGTGTGGGATGGACCGGGTATTGTTGGGCTGGCTGAATTGAAATGGTAGTGGGCTGGTGGGTTGTGCCATTAATTTGGCTAAAAAATGTGGATCCTTCCTCATCTATTTAATTATGCATTTGGGCTTCTAATTTAACAACTAGTACAATATATATATTATGTGAAGATAAATAGTAATTAGTATGTAGAAAGTAAAGGATTTAATAAAGTAAAATTAATTTAACGAGTACAAATCCTAAAATCAAATGACGACGAACCATTTTGAAAGTTGTGATAAAGCAATGCTAGTAACGTTGACAGTAAAATAGTGAAAATTAATAATAGTGAAAATAAAGTGTTTAGCTTGTCAATAAATTTAGAAGCCCGAGGAAATAAGTTGAAATAAAGGAGGGATAAAATTGGGTGTCAACTGATGCCCTCTTCGACCGAAGACGATGTAAGAGTTTTCGGGCGAAGAAGTTGACGTAGCGGCCAATTTTGTTCCGACCAACAAATATGAACTTTGAAGAACTTGAGAAATACGATTTAGGAGAATTGGTGGAAAATATTATGGGATGGAAAGAATCATGGCTGAACTCGTTTCTAATTGCCTACATATCTCGGGTTTTGTGAAAATCAGGTTGTACGTAGTTCGAAAGAAGTGGATCAATACCGACGCTACGCTTTGCCCCAGTGTTGGATTATGGTGGATATAGGAAAGGATACAAGATTGTGAAAGGAGTTGCTTGAGTAGAGTTTTAGCGATGGATATGAAAGAAAAATTAACCTACGTATCACGTGTTTGTGGACGTAGGCGGAATTGAGTTCGAGAGTAGATCCGTGACCTTTGCTTGTGAGTTTGATGTTCCTCTTCAGCAAATTTGCCCCAGTCCACTACGTAAGATAAAGTTCCACGTTGTGCTGTGTCTCTGTATGTAGATTGTATTTTCTGTCAAAACTGAAATTCATGTCAAAACCAGTAATAAAGTCTGGGATAAAGTTGAAAAATGTAAAATTTATAAAGAATGTAAAATGATAATAAATCTGAGTGTAAGAGTGAGGATGAAGCCGTGTGGCTTATATTGAGGCAGTGAGGCCAAATGTTATCTCTAGTTGTCTTCAGGGACTTGAATGAATGTGTGATGTGTATGCCGAGGATGCAATAATATCTCCAGTTGTATGATAGTGATAAGGCCTCCGGCTGTCTTCCGGGACTTGATGATAAATGATGTCTGTGAATTTTAAAGTAAAGTCATCAGAGTAAGTAGAGTGGATGATAACGTAAAGTAATAAAGTAGGGAGTAGAGTAAGCGTGTAGCCGTTTGGCTTATGCAGATGAGGCTGTGTAGCCATGTGATGTCTCCGGTTGTTTTCGGGGACTTGGTGAAAATTCCCGTAAAGTCCGGGTTAAAGTAGGTAAAGTAGGTAAAGTAAATGATGTGAATGTAAATTCCCGTAAAGTCCGGGGTAAAGTAGGTAAAGTAAATGATGTGAATGTAAATTCCCGTAAAGTCCGGGGTAAAGTAGGTAAAGTAAATGATGTCTCTGGTTGTCTTTGGAGACTTGATGCCAATTCCCATAAAGTTCGGGGTAAAGTTGTTAAAGTAAGTAAAGTGAATGTTGTCCCTGGTTGTTTTCAGAGATTTGATGAAAATTCCCGTAAAGTCCGGGTTAAGGTAGGTAAAGTAGGTAAAGTAAAATGACGTGAATGTAAACTCCCGTAGAGTCCGGGGTAAAGTATTTAAAGTAGGTAAAGTAAGTGATGTCTCCGGTTGTTTTCGGAGATTTGATGAAAATTTCCCGTAAAGTCCGGGTAAAGTGGTTAAAGTAGGTAAAATAAATGATGTAGACTCCTGTAAGGTTCAGGGTAAAGTCGTAAAGTTGGTAAAGTAGATGATAAGAATGTGGATTCCTGTAAAGTTCAGGATAAGGTCATAAAGTTGGTAAAGTAGAAAATAAAATGATAAAGTAAAGAGTAAAGTAAGTGCATAGCCGTTTGGCTAACAACGTTGATGGTATTGCGACAGGCCAAATTAATGACACGTAATCCTGTTTCGATTCGTCTTCAATCTCGTCAACCTACAAAACAGGTATACTTGTTAATGAGGTCATAAAGCTGTTGTGATAAAATAAGATTGAAGATAAAGTTAGAAATAAAGCCGTTTGGCTTTTAATGCACGGCCATAGTGAGCCAGGTGATGCTTTTCGGCCAGGATTGATAGGCTTGACTATTGGTCTCGCAGCCTTTTGTTCCTGCACTCAAAGAAAAATTCTTAGTTTGGGAGGGAGAAGTTGATTCGTGTTGACTCGAAGCTTGACGTTGTTGGTGCTCCATTCGTCTTGTTTGTTTGGATCTTGTGATCTCCGTTCAAGCCTCGATAGATGAATAGTAGTAAAACAATTGAAAGAAAGTGTTTCATTTGAAAAATATATATGTAGGTGTATGTATATAAGGAAAGATATATATAAATATATATATGTAGGTTGTAAATATTTCGCCGACCTCAGATTGTGACACAATTGAAAAGTCATTTGTCTATACTATTTCCTGTCTGGTAGTCTTAGTCTTGTCGATGTCCAACCATTTTTGTCTATACGTTTTCAAAATATGCCCCAGTTTTGGCTCAGAAGGGTGTACTAAACTTATGTTGTGGTGTGACCGAAGCTTATATAGGTTACCTACGTATCCTGTCAAAGGAATCAGGTCAGAACGTAGTTCGTAGGACACGTGGAAATGGTTTGAAATTTCTAATAAAGGGACCGTACCCGATATGGATTGCCTACGTATCCCACCAAGGGAATCAGGTCGGCATAGTTCTGTTACGTAAATGGTCAAAATTTGTTGGCTTTCTATCTAAATATGTTTGACCTGCATGTTGATAGTCTACGAATCCCGCCGAGGGAATCAGGCCATTTGTAGTTTCTCCTTGTATAAGGATTTTTGATTTTCTGTTATAATGCAACCGAACCTATGTGGGCACTCGTATCCCTGGGAATCGAGTCGGCGTAGTTCGTGCCATATTAAAGGAAGGTTGCAAACTAGGTTGTCGACCTAATGTCGTCTTTTCAATGTCTTAACGATCCGAATAACCCTCGTACTTACGTCGTTGTCTATCAGCTATTTCAATTTCTTCTGAGTGGAATCTGTATTATCCTCTGATTCCTTTATTATTCTCTCAGGTGTACTTGGTTCATTTTATGTCACGATCATAGAGTTGGCGATTGATAAATAAAGTAGACAATAATAAGAGATGATTAAGGAAAATCGGAAATGCATTCACTAGTTTTTGCAATTTAAGCTTCCAAAGATGAGGCGAAACAACAAAAAGTTTTATGGCACAATTTAAGCCTCGATTTTAAAATTGTGCTATCTCAAAAGTTCACTACCGAAAGTTCAATCTACCAAGACTCCCGGCGAACCGGGGATGGAGTACGAGTCCGGTTCTTGAGAATTTTCACTCGGTTCGGCACCCCCGGATAGCCGGTGTCTCGGTGTT
This sequence comes from Lycium ferocissimum, assembly GCF_029784015.1. NCBI lineage: Eukaryota > Viridiplantae > Streptophyta > Magnoliopsida > Solanales > Solanaceae > Lycium > Lycium ferocissimum. The sequence continues at coordinate 53,052,708 of NC_081347.1, forward strand.
GTGAGTAGTTGTAGTAGCAATCTTCGTTGGTGCTTGTCTTTGGACTGTTTCCACGGGAGTGATAAAGGTTGATGGTGTCACGACCCAGCTCCGTAGGCCGTGACTGGTGCCCTACTTAAGCACCCAGACAGACGTACAATCAAATCATCAAAATACTACACGATCGGTCTTAACAGAGACATTATTCATGCGATGATAGACAGATATCATACAAATGCGGTCCCCGAGCGGGCACCCGTGTCAAACATCACATCGAATCAAAGTTGGGCGGAATGTACATCGCCCCCGACACACTATGCAAACAGATGGGCCACGTCGGCCGCCCTGTAGCGTCTGGGCCGCTAAGGACGCCGTCGAACGAAATCGCAGGCCGGACTAACCGAAACCACATACACAATGCGGTGGACCCCGACCCAAACGCGACTACGTGCCTCTACAAACAAAATAGACATACGAACATACGAACATGTCGGGACGGGGCCGTGGCTGCCCAAACGATGGTCAAATATACGAATATCCCCAAAGGGGTTTTTCCAAATGGGGCTGGACGGGGCACTCCCAGCCAGAATGGTAGCCTAAAAAGGGGAAACACTCACGAAA